>NC_021163.2:61617766-61811940 GCF_000331145.2 Cicer arietinum
TCCTGCTGAGGTGCCCAGCAGTCAGATCCAAAACTATGGTTTTGCTGGTAGGGATCTTGCAGAGATTGTAGGACAGACTAACAACACATATCCAATGCCTGGTGATGGAACTGGTGTGCTGGGAGTATTGTCTGATTGTACCATAGGGAGGGTCCAGACAAAAGAATTATTAGAAATCGGCGGTCAAACAAAACCAGATGAAATGAATCATGTTAAGGTAAATGAAACAGGGAGATTTGAGCATACAGAAGCATATGAATGCTCATCACATCCAGAGTCATCACATGCACAAAACATGCATGTAAAAAATGTCTCCAAGTATGTTCTCAGTGCAGCAAAGAATCCAGAGTTTGCCTCAAAATTGCACAATATTCTTTTAGAAAGCGGTGCATCACCTCCTTCTGATCTTTTTTCAGATATGAATCCCCGAGATAGGGGTTTAGATACTGTTCAAGCTGACCCAAATAGGTTGTTATTAAGCTATGATAAGTCTCTCTTGCTCCCTCAAGGAGTGGGCTCTGCTGGTGATACAAGGTTATGTCAATCGGCTCACCAGTTAGCCGAACAGCAAAAAGAATTATGCACAGATGCCATTGAATTTTATGATTCTTCACAAAGTGGGAATGTTTTTGCTACTGTTTCCGGTAAAGATTGTGATATAGAGCAATCTAATACATCAATTGTTGATTTTGCTTCTCCTAATACATGCAAGGCATGTAAAGAAAATTTTCTCGAGTCTTCCTTGCCCAAGGCAGCCCTTTCTTGCAAAAGGCATTATGGTGTTTACTGTTCTTGTTATGATGATGAAAGTGGTCCTAGTAATGAGGTTGGAGCTTCTTCTAGAAACACTGAAATTGGGAATGATTCAGTCACTCAGATAAACGAGACGGTCCATGGAGATTGTGTCCTATATGATGATGGTAAAAGCAAGAAAGTTCACCCAATACTTGGTGAAGACACAGAATGGGAAATTCAATGGGAAGATCTTCGTATTGGCGAGCGTATTGGTATTGGTAAGTATGTTCTCAGGCTTTAAATATGATGTTTTAGATTTAAAGTTATATAAAAGCATAGGGTCTTGAATAAATATCTTTCAATAACATAATTGGGAACTTGTTAATTTCTTATAGCACATTGTTACTTCAAGCAATTTGGAAATTTATAGATATTGCTATTTGATATAATGCATTGCACGAATAGAGATCAAGTAAAAGGTGGTTGGAAGTATGCTGTTGTGTCTGCTAGGATGTAACCCTGCATATCTAACTTTACAGAACTGTCCTTGTAGGTTCTTACGGTGAAGTTTACCGTGCTGATTGCAATGGCACTGTAAGTCTGCTCATCCTTCTTTTTTGTTGTCTTAACTCTTAAGTACATCAACAGTTTCCTGTCATGTGTCTTTTTCTTACTATTTAAAAAGTTGTTAGAATCGCATAATCTGAAAATTTTCAGATTACTCCTAGATGACTTCATTGTTCTGCTGTTAATAAGAATTTTATATACAGATTAATATTTGTAGTTAGTTTTTTCCCCCAATTTGTCACATTCTGTTTCATATCATAGTATGATCACAGTCACATATCAACTCACAGGTTTTTTCAGTTACTCATAATCGAGTCTGTTCCATGAGTAGTTTTGAAGAAAGAATCCAGACTGTCCTATGAAATGCATACTTCAGAAATTTGTAAAGCTATGCTTTTGAAGGCACACAAATTATGTTTATATTCAGGCCTGACCTAGACCTGGTCTGCATGATACATTATTAAAAAGTATAAAAATGCAAGTGCAAATTGAATTGCTTGTTTCGGTAACAGGCAAATAATCAATTCCTTTTCTGTTAGCCGTCGCTGAAATCAAGATCTACCAATATTCGTTTTTTTTTTTTGCGGAGGGGGTGTAGAGAGGGTCTATCTCATTCATCTGATTTAAGATAACTTGGCTAAGGCTCAGTGCATGTATGTCTATATACTTGTACCTTCATTCTGTTAGGCTATCTTTAGAGATTCTATAAATGCCTTTTATGGATGAATATGCACACGTTTTTTTCTTCTACAATGGACTCATGTAGCCATTTTATGTCTTCGGGATTCTATATGTCTTTATGTCTTTTTAATTTGGTGTTGGAACTTTTATTGCCTGTCTCCATGGGAAGATCTCATTGTATAAGACTTGCTTCATTTGTGAAAGTACTTCATAATATCTTTGCTTGTATCAATGGATTCGCAATGGCATTACAGGAAGTTGCTGTAAAGAAGTTTCTAGACCAAGATTTCTCTGGCGATGCACTAGATCAGTTCAAATCGGAAGTGAGCAACTATTACTATATGCATATATTCAGTACATTCATATCTACATATAAGACTCATGACCATATATTGACTTCTGCAGATTGAGATTATGCTAAGGCTGCGACATCCTAATGTTGTGCTCTTCATGGGAGCAATTACTCGTCCTCCACATTTCTCTATCTTGACAGAGTTTCTTCCGAGGTTAGTTTAACTTTTAATTTTGATGCATTGAGTTACATACTGGCTTTCCCTTCTTGTAATTTTCCAACATGCAACTTTTTCCTTCACCAAATCATATGATTAATTAACTTCTTTATATTATTGTCTTGCTCATTAAAAAATATTTTTTACTTTGATACAGAGGCAGTTTATATAGGCTATTGCATCGTCCCAATCTTGTACTTGATGAGAAGAGACGGTTGCGTATGGCTCTTGATGTGGTATGAATTGGAAATACCTGTCTTCATTTCATTTGGTGGTAGAAAAAGAATTTATTAAAAAGAATAGAGAAAAATGCAATTAGGCTGGGGATAAGTTATCCTCCAGAACAGAAAACCAACATATTGTCAAATAATCTAAGCCTTCTTAGCCTCATTATTCGTGTCAAAGTTGAGGGTCACTCTTTTCTCACCAAGAACCCCAAAAACTATCCTCATTTTAAAATTGTATTATAGGTATTATTTCTCACTTTCCTTTATTTGATGTGAATTTACTGTCCTCTTGTTAGGCTAAGGGAATGAATTACTTGCACACCAGCCATCCTCCTGTTGTCCATCGAGATTTAAAGTCTCCAAACCTTCTTGTTGACAGGCATTGGGTTGTAAAGGTATTCATACTTGACTTGTCTGCAGACTTTACTTCACAAGAGCTGAAAATAAAAGCAATATAAAATCAATTGGGTGCTAGAAGAGAATAATAAAATTAAAAGAGTGAAAATCTACAATTATGCCTGCTAGAAGTGGAGTAGTTATGTTGAAGAAATATCCATTATTTATAGATCCAAATAAACTGGTGATAGAATTGTTTTCAGCTGACAAAAAGGAAAATTGAAAAAATATCTATTATTTATAGATCCAATAATTTATCCTTAACAGTTTTGTGACATTACTAAACGTTTTGTCCTATTTTTTTTTTGTGTTCTATTATAAAGTAGATAATTTATTATTATTGTTGTTGTTGTTGTTATTATTATTATATTATTATTATTATTATTATTATTATTATTATTATTATTATTATTATTACTTGTTTGCTGTATAACAGGTCTGTGATTTTGGTCTGTCACGTACGAAGAACCATACATTTTTGTCATCGAAGTCATGTGCTGGAACGGTAATTCATCATTAGATAAAAAACTTTAAAAAAATCTAGAAATAATAACTGATATAAATTACAATTATAGCTGGTTTCTCTGTAAGGTATATACCTTTTATGAAAAACAACCTAAAGATATCTTTTTCTTACAGCCTGAGTGGATGGCTCCAGAAGTCTTAAGGAATGAGCCTGCCAATGAGAAGTAAGTTAAACCTGCATGTATATGCTTTTGTGGAAAGCCAAATGTAAGAGTTCAAGATGTAATTTTTAAAGTTTGCATGCAGGTGTGATGTGTATAGTTTTGGTGTGATCTTGTGGGAGTTGACTACCACGAAAATCCCATGGCACGGTTTGAACCCAATGCAGGTTGTTGGAGCTGTTGGATTCCAAAATAAACGTCTTGAAATTCCAGAAGATATGGATCCAGTAGTAGCTCAAATAATACGTGATTGCTGGCAAATGTAAGCATTAATTCTCCTTTTACGTTTTCTGATTGTTACTATAGCATCTAGAACTATGAACGACAAAAGAAGTTCTAAAATATATGCGCAGTAACCATGTTTTCCTTCCTTTCATTAAATTACGAAGGTACTTGAAACTTGATAGAAGCCATATTCTAGACACTCATTTGATGTCTGAAAAGTTGAAGGCAGATTTCCTCTAGTGTAATAATCAGTTTTGCTATTTTTCTGTCTTTGATATTTATGATTTTGATAATAATTTAATGATATGTTAAATGTGCTTAAGATAGACCACATATTGTAGTTTTGTTGATAGTTTAAATAAAGTTTTGGTCCTTGTAGACTTTGGTTCATATTTTCCTTTCAGATATTGATCATAAAGGGAGCAAAACCTGAATAAGTTGAAATCGTAGGGTCCATTTCTTCATGGAAAATAGAGATCAATAACTGAAATGATTAGAAACCATAGTAACTAAAATCAAAACTGACTGATGATATTGTGGAAACTGCATGCATTAATTTTTCTTTTACTAGATTGTTCTATTGGATTGATTTTAGTTATGGTGATTCTGATGCAGGGAGCCACACTTGAGACCATCTTTCGCACAGCTGGTGTCTCGTCTTTACCGTCTTCGCCAACTGGTTGTCCGTAAAACAGGATCTACACATTAAATATTGTCCATAATAACATAGCTATTGTAATAATACCAGATGTTGTTCCTTGGTTCAAAGAACCAGAGCAGCATAAGGTATATTTTCATCATGACATATATAAGTGTCCGGTTAGTTCAACATTGGGACTGCACACAACCGGTTCAGAAATGAACATGGTCCCTCCCCAATATCTGCATAAGTGCAGTGGAGGTTTAGTTAGAGTAGGAACAATTGAAGAAACACCAAGGAAAAGAAGAAAAAAAAAGGTACAAAATTATTCTTTGCCTGCAGAGATCTTATTTGGAATTGTAAACATGCGATCTCTCAGGTTAATTGGAAAAGTGTAAAAAGAAAAAACAGAAACAGAGAGGAGAAAAAACATGTATTAGACATTTATGCGTCTCCCATTACTCAACTTTGAGTTTACATGTATGTATGTATCTCAACTTGAGATTTCTTGATCAAGTATGTATACCTGTTAATTATCATGACTATCATCTCTTGAAAGTCATGGCACGGTCTGCATTGCCAAAATAGTCGCTGTTACCATGTTATTCTGGATTTTAGCATTGTTGTTTCAATTTCAACGTTTTCCTTCAAAATAGTCGTTGTTGTTACCATGTTATTCGGGAACTGTTGAAGCAATGTAATTAAACTATCTTTACAATAATTAAAACAAAATTGATTTTTTTTTAAGTTTAACAAATTAAGATCGTCGGATGTTTAGATTAAACAAAATGTAAATATACTTGGTTTATTAAATTTTAAAAAAAGTAATTAAATTTGGTAGAATGGTGTCATCTGTTATCCTATTATTATTATTACTAATAACAACTTCCCTATTCTTTGACATAATGGAAAGAAAGGGTTTTGTTTCATCGTTTTTATCCTAAAACAAAGAAAATGAGGGACAAAAAAGACTTGTAGATAAATCAATAATTATGTAATAATCACTTCAAAAGTATGTGGACATTAACAAAAGCAGCTACTACAGAGTGAACTGAAGCGGATCAAGAATGGCAACAATACACATATTCTCGTCATCCGCCCCAAGATTATTATTCCCCTCATCAAAGAATTCCCAACCTTTGAGTCACAGCAACAAGAGAAGCAAGTTGTTATTGTTGTGTTTAAGTTCGAGAAATGGAATAGAGTGTCCTGTTCCACAAGAACAGCAACCCATAAACGAATACCAGTCGCTGTCGACTTCCTTCCCCTTCTCATGGGCCGCTGGGGATGTGGTTGAATTCGGCTCCCGTCTCTTCGTTGTGGGCTTCTCCTTCGCTCTTTTCGTGGGCCTACCTGTAGCCTGGTTCGGTACCGTTGGGGCCCAATCAGAACCCGCGAAGCGAATCGTGTGTGCAGCTTCGAGTGGGGTGTTGGCGGTTACGTTTGCCGTTGTTAGAATGTATCTTGGTTGGGCTTATGTCGGCAATCGCTTGCTCAGTGCCACCGTTGAATGTAACTTTTCTCTCCTCTTTGCTCCTAAACTATCATCAAAGTCCATACTCTTCTTAGTCTTTGACTTAACTAAGATTTAATGAGAATAAACAATTTTTTTCTTATGATTAATTGTTAATAATAATTCAATTCAAAATCAAATTAAACCTCGGTTTATGAACGAATTATTTGGACCTATATATCTACCACCAACAACATTGACACTACTTTTTTCGAGACTTTATAAACATGTATGTCCCCAAATTGCTTCTTTTTAGTTTATTTCAATGAAATCTTCTTGATAGCTTTTAAAACAATTTAACGGCATTTACTCTTTAATAAAGGCTTCATGTAATTACTTTTCCTCATTCTAACTACAATATTTATTTTATTTTTTACTTTTTTCTTTTATCTATGGTTTCATATTAAATAGTAGCATGTATGATTAAATAGCACACTTAATTAAATTGTTTATTCAATAAATATATCAATGTAATACTTTTATAGTTAAATGATCTAGTATCAGATATGATTTATGTTTTTTGTTTTGAAAACATATATGATTAATGTTTTACCATTATGATGTTGTTTAATCTAATTTTAGTGATGAGACTTTAATGATATGAGAATCATTGTTGTTGTTATTCGATAGTGTTAAGAAATTTTGGGATGGTTTAATCAATGATCACTCATTTCTTGATATTGCAGATGAGGAGACAGGGTGGTATGATGGTCAGGTATTTGTTTTCTCTTTTTGTTACTTTTTTTACTAATGTTTTACCTTCTTTTTCATGCAAAATCTTGGTTCATCTTTGTTTTGTTTGTTGTGTTCTATCTCATGTGACATAAAAAAAGGTAAACCACTATTTTAGTCCTGAAAATATAAGATGTTGTCATTTTGGACCTTTATAACGTCGTAGACTAAATTGATTGACATTTTAATGGTCCAATAATTAATTTGTGTTTTTTCCCAAGTCAAGGGACCATAACGAGACAGCGTCCTATACTTTCAAGGATTAAAATTATGGTTTGTCCAAAATCAAAATTAAATTTACTTTTGCTATTAAATCTAAATATTTATCTGCAGATATGGGTGAAGACTGCTGAGATTTTGGCACGTGATAGGCTCTTGGGATCATTTTCTGTAAGCATTCTATTTAGCTACTGCTACATTTTATTTGCTGTGGAGACTTTTGTTAACTAGGAGCTATAGCAGCATTATTTATTCTTTCTTTCTTGTGAGTATCCAATTGCTTAATACTTCTTCGGCGTCTCAACCCATATACCGAGCTACGTGTTCAGCGGCGTCTCTGTGCATAGTTATTAAACTCTTGCATTTTATGGTAGCAATAACCTAACCTAATGAGTATGCATGATAATTGACTTGTGTCATGTTCAAGGTTAAGCCTGTACTGGGCAGATTGAAAATTACTCTAGTCGGTCTGGTGGCGTGCTTGGTGGCATGGGCTTTTATCTTCATTAACATTGATGACAGTTATCTAACATCAAGAGAAACTGGAGTTAGAGCAATACCTGGAGCTTACAATGATGAATCTGCTAGATCATTTGAACCAGATGCCTTCTGTGGTGAGCCTGATCTTCAATAATACATGTTTTAGTTACTCAGTTTCATTCACAAATGTGTTATTTGTTAGTCAACTTATAGTCTATAAAATTACTAGCAAAAGAGATATTAGAGATGTATTTATAATTTCGATTCATTAAAAAACTATAGAAACAATACTTTAACATTCAAGGATCAAAATGACTATTTACACGATTATTATGCATGTTTTAGCGAATTGGCCTTTCATGATGACAACGTCTTAAAAATAGTTAACTGGTTTGCAATTCGCTTTAGTACGTGATACGAGTTCAGATATGTGGTGTGCAACTCTTGAAATAGTGAGTATGTGGAAGTATACATAGCTGGTACGTTATTTGAATTTGTGACATGAGAATATGTGTGACTTGAAATCTATTTATACAAAGGAACTCAAAAACGACTCTTCGGATTAGGATTGCGATGGAAACCAATTATCATATTGAGATTTAATAGGAAAGGGTGCCAATGTTCCACCAATGTAAGGGTTTGAAGAAGACTATGATTCAAAAGGTACCAACAACATGATCCCCTTTTAACATTTCAATATTGGTTGGCTTTAAAAAGGGAATTGAATGAAAACATTGACTATGGAAGTTTCATGGTTTTGTTAAAAATGGCGAAAGAAATGATTTTTTTTGGAAAAATCAAATCGAAATAAACTAATTGTCACTTTCTTATAATATCTATTAGATTAGATCATATAAAAAGGAGTGTCATTTTTCAAAGTTGATTATGTAAAAGACTATCTTTTTGATAAATTAAATTTGATACAACTGTTGTTAGATATTTATTTTTAAAGACTATTTTCTCTCGGGTATTTGTGAATTTGTATTCTTAAATCTCATCTATTCAGTCTATTTTTCTGTAAATTTTTCTTTAATCAAAATGAGATTTTAACTCAGATTCTTCAAATAAAATATTGAGTTTAAACATTATATTTAACAATGGTTGAGAATGAGACAGAAAATTGTCTAAAGTAGTTCGTATCCTATTGAAATTGATAACTGAAAAAATTGATAGATATTTATTTATATAAAAATTAACAGATATTTTACATCAATAACGTTTAAAAAGAAATTACATCACGTGAAATATCCAGTTTAATGTGTATGGTGACCCAAAACTTGCGACTTCATGATCCACAAAGCAGTTACTCGTTTATTGCAACTTGAATGTGAACAACATCAAAAGAAAGGAAAAAATATATATTTTACGGGAGAAAAAAAAAACTACTGTATAAAAATTTAAAATAAATAAGGTAAACTATTATTTGAGTCACTCAAAGTATAAGTTGTTGTCGTTTAAGTCGCTGATTTAATAAAATATATAATTTATTATCATAAAAAATTCTTCAAATATACAATTTACTAATAAAATAATTCATAATCATTATAACATCAAAGACTAATATTTTAATGATTCGATAACTAATTTGAATTTTTAACTAGATTAGAAACTGAAATAACATCTTTTACTTTTAGAGATTATAATAATAGTTTAACCTAAATAAATACTAGTACTACCTTCTTTTTTGGTACAAACACTAATACTATAATTTTTTTGTAAGTATTAATTGCTAGATTTGTTTTTATGCCCCATTATAATAATAAATGTTTACTAAAACTCACATATTAAATATCAAACATTTTTTAGTTTCGTTTACAGAACATTTTTTAGTTATATTTGAGATAAGATCCCAATTTATAACGTTAAATAAAAAATTTATAGTGTTGGTGATTTTTGTAATTTCATGTTTTATAAAGGTAGATGAATAAATTTTTTTTTATTTGTTTACATATGTTACTGATTTTTAATTTATTTTGATATAATTTTAATTGGAGAATTAGAACATGATAAAGTTTAATTAATTTATTATACATATTATCTAATCAAAATTGAAGTGAGATAATTTGTCTTATTTTATCACGTTCACTCTCATATTTAGACTCAAAAATTTAACATTCTAACTTCAAATTAAAATTAGTTTTAGAAAAATCAATTCTAATCTTAACAATTAGTATTCAAACGTATGAAAAATCAATTCAATTTTGATTCTCCTAAAATGCAAGCAAACATTTTTTTTAGACTAAATGCAAGCAAGTATAGTTTTCAAAACATCCATAAAGAGGGACATTGTAGGGGCCCACTATGAAAGAAAAACATAAAAAAAATTCAAAGGGTTCATGCATCTTTCCAATTTTCCGTCTCTTGCTTCTGTTTCAAACCAAATAAAGTAGTAATTATAAAATTAAATGAATAATAAAATATCAAATATTAATTTTTTAAAGAAATTTAAGATATTTTTTCCCTTTTTAATTTTTCCATGTGATTTCATCCTCAGAATAAATCTTTACAAATTTTGGGTATCAATGACCACCACCAACTGCTTCTGTTTCAGCATATTGCTCTTCCCCTTCAAACTGCTTTTCTCATCTTTTTTGCTTCAGGTAAAAACTCAATACAATTTAGTCCACTTCAGACAATTTTTTTGTTTTTTTGTTGTTTTTAAGACATGTTATAAACATTGATGTTGTGGTTGTGTTTGTGGTTATTCATATAAAAATAAAACATTGGTGTTGTGATTATAATACCCTTTTAGCTACAACTGTGAACTATCCGTTGCCTATTGTTCTTGTTTTTGTGTGTGTTTTTGGGGACTAAATTAATTGATTTGCTTGCATAGTTGAAGGATTTGATTTGTCATCATATTATGGCAATAATTTGAGAAAATGAGTTAATTAAATGTAGTCAGTGTCGTGTCGGGCACCATGACACATCTTCAATCAGAAGTATCGGTGCTACAGAGTATCCAATTGATGGGTTAAACCTAATTTGGTGTGTGCTTGATTGCATATTTATCTTTCTCTTTGTTATCCTCTGTTGGTGTTTGAATTGGCTTTCTGCTAGAAATGTGATTTGGCAATGGACAGTGATTTTTCTTTTCTTTTGTTTTTCAATTTTCCTTTTAGGTGAAGGAGGGCACATAATGTATTGATTTTGAGTTGTAAATAGTTTAATGTAAACGTTATTTGGTGTCAATGCAAGAATATTCTTAGGTAGCTTAAATATTCTTGAATCATTGAGTAGCATTAGCATGAATCTTTTGTTTTTCATAAGTTGATGATATATTTACCTAACGTTTCATCTCGTTTAGACACACAGGTTATTAGTATTGCTGATAAATTTACCTATGTTATGCGCCACACAAGCTAGGTGTAAGAAATGTTGGAAAATTAGTAACTGAAAACCAAACGCAAGTCTTACGGCGTTGTATGTTTTCTAATGCTTGCCTTCACATTTTGCAAATTAAAATCCCCCTAAATTACATTGATAGTGCATACAATCATATTACGCTTTGGTTGTTGATTATGGTTTTCTGTTCTTTTTGTCCTTGTGAGTTTTTGCGATTATTGTTGAGCGAATAATTGTCTTACATTCTTATATGATCTTTACTTTGTATTGAGAGCAGAGTTGGGATGTTTAGGGGAGTAGTTTGATACAGTGATGAATCTCCATAGAAATTTGAGCAAAGCTATATCTTGTGCTGTAAAGTTTCATGATGGAGTTGAATGCAAGTTATGACATTGAGCAATCATGTTCAACGAAAAAAATAGAGCATGAGCTGTGGCCACTAGATCCAATTGATCCAAAGAACGCAAAGTTTCCATGTTGTTTGGTTTGGAATCCACTTCCAGTTGTATCATGGTTGGCACCCTTCATTGGCCATGTTGGCATTTGCAGAGAGGATGGAGCTGTTTTAGATTTTTCAGGATCATATTTTGTGAATGTGGATGATTTTGCATTTGGTTCTGTCGCAAGATACTTGAAGCTCGATCGGAGACAGGTACTCTCTCAAATTTACCATCGCTATCTTTTGTCGCCCTTTATTTGTTCAGATTGTTCACATTTATGCAAGAATAGCATTCATAAAATTGAACACATGAATGCTTTGTTATAGTTTTATGCCAAATTCAACTCTTTTTTGTTGGTTGGTGACAAATTATTTGGTAGTATTGAACTTCATGCCCAATATAATTTTTGAGTGAAACTGTTAAGGCCATCCATAATGTATTAGGAAAGTACCAATATAACTATCTGCAATAATTATGTCCTTGTTTAAAATGAGTTGTATTTGTAGTTAGAGAGATCATAAAGCCGAAACCTACAACTTTGCCTCGTTTAAACTAAAGTGGTTTTACCTTTTTTTGCTCTTAATTCTCCCGTTCTTATAGGAAAGGGACCCTAGTATTCCGGAGTTCAGTTTAAAGGTAAGTAAAGTCTGGTTAAGTATTGTTTTAGGCTTTCAGCTAAAGTTTGAACTCGATACTCCCAATAAATCAAGTGGTTTTACATTGACATCTATAAATTCTTTGGTTTGGAATTTAGTGGTTATACCTGACTTTTCTCTTCCATCTACCGTGTTTGATTGCATTAGAATTTTTGTTTTTGTCACTTTCTCCCTTTTATAAGGCCTCAGTTGTATTTGTAAATTGTAATTGCCATTTCAAAATAGGTAGGTAGATATCATAAGATGCTAATTAAAATCAGCACATAATTGCAATTGGATTTTCAAACCACATTTGAACTTTCATGGTACACATGCCAATATTGAATATAAGATGTGTTTGTTATTACCCTAACAATTAAGCTCAGATTATTGTCACTCTGTTTTAAGCCATTTTTGATGCAACGCTTTGACCTTGCTTTTTGAAAAATGCTGGTTATAATTGTGTGACACATAGGTGTTAGCTTAGTGGTAAGAGTTTGACTTTGTAACTTAAAGGGACGGAGTTCGAATCCCATCAGGGAGGGTCGTAAAATGGACATCAGTGACACTTTAATTAACAATAATTTCTCCATAGATGCCATTTGTTATGTTCTCTCCTTCTCCTTTAAATTTTAAATGGAGTCAATTTTACTTGTTTGAAAGTGTTAGCTCTTACTTGACACACCTGAGATGTTTGCAGTGTTGCTTCCCCCCTAACCTATCTGCACATACATGCAAGCATGGCTACCGGCATTCTGAGTATGGGACCGCACTCACATGGGACGACGCCTTACGGTCAAGTTTGCGGCATTTCGAGAGTAAAACTTACAACCTTTTCACATGCAACTGCCACTCATTTGTTGCTAATTGTCTGAATAGGTTATGTTATGGTGGATCAATGAGTTGGAATATGGTAAATGTAGGAGTCTTGATACTATTCAAGGGTCACTGGGTTGACTTCTGGTCTATTGTAAGGTCTTTCCTCCCTTTTGTTGTGGTTGTTTGCATAGGTATTTTCATGGTTGGGTGGCCCTTCTTATTAGGGTTACTATCCTTCTCTCTACTCTTAATTGGGTGGTTTCTATTGGGTACTTATCTAGTCACAAACCTATTAGAGTGCTAGATGTACTCTTCAATTGAAGGATGGTCATGAATTTTGTTTGTCTAAACCAAATAATGATAGATTCAAATATCAATATTATATTGTTATTGGAACAAGAAATAAGTGCATTTATGTCAATATTTTGTTTTGCTGTGTTGCTGAAACTGTTCTCACTTTTCAAACCCCAAATACTTAAGAAGCTGTTTTAAGTTGTACATTTTCTTTTTTGTATAAATTGTTATGCGCAGGCAATTGTAGTAACTATTTCCTCAAGTCGAGTAGAACCATGTGAGCAGCAAAGTTCTCCCTCAAGAATTGAATTTCTATTGTATTCCTGGAAACTCGAGACTATTGGTTAAGTTGAAAGATATCCAAATTATCTCATTCAAGCACTCTTGAATTAAGTTGCAAATCTTCATATTTCTTTTAAGCAATGATATTGACCTGTGAATTAGTAACCAGTGAAACTGAAATGTCGTTTGGTTAAAAGTATCAAATTTAGTTAAAATTGCAATATTAAAAAAACATGATATAATTAATTATACTTCAAATTCACCACTAAACAGCCACCTAAATATTTCTCGTGTAGTGTTACAAAAGTCACTAGAGTTTTATAAAAGACACTTTTATTAGATGAGCATGAAATTTTGATTAAATCAACATATTGATCCTTAATATTATGAGTGGATTAAATTATTGATTGGTGCTCTTTAATTTAAGATATCAAATTGCTATTTTACTAATTTGAGATACTAAATTTTCCAGCTCTTTCAATTTTGAGAGATCAAAATGCTGAATTACTCCTAAGTCCCTCTTGAAAAGAGTAATTTTTTTACAAAGATAAAATTGGATGAGATAGGTGTACAGTCCAATCGTCAAAATCTTGGTTATTACATGAAGTAACATAATTTAGAATACAAGACAAACGTGAAATCAGCATCAATGGACCATGTTGAACGTCTTCAAATACCTCTGCTGCAATGGCAAGAGACTTAAAAGGAGTTGAAAAGAAGAGGGGGACTGGGAATCAAGCTCCATATTTTGGAGCTTTCCACATCTTAAAGGCTATCTCATGCAAGAACCTATCTGCCGGTATTGTAAGATTTCCACCATTCTGCGAGACACGAAAAAATAAACACATAAAGTGAAGCAATTATACAGTAATTAACCATTACAGTGTCATTTAACAAGCCTGCCACTAGAGAATTTCCAATCATGGTTAATCTTTAAAACTCAAGTAAAGTAGTGATTTAGCATCAGTAATTGAGTTGCTAGCATTTTTATGCTCTAACAATTATGCTTGCATACGCTTACAGAATCAATTGTACGTGGCATATGAGCAGAAACACTCAAACACATGATTTGGGTCAATAACTTGGAAACATCAAAGATTTAAAGTATGTGGACAAAGAGCTGAGCAGCGTCTTGTAACTTTGTAGCACCGACGCTTTAGATTGAAATTGTGTTTGGTGATTAACATGTATCGGCATCTGACACCGACACAACACGACACTAACACTGACACATATAGTTACATTCAAATTCAATCAGTTCTATTTTCTTAAGTTATTATCATTGCCTACGCGTTAGTGTCAATATCGTGTATATTGTCTGTGTCAGTGCTTCATATGCACCAAAGCAAAAAAATAGAAACACTGATTGGAACAAACTTCCAACTTGTGAATAAAAACTGAAGTAAAATCTCAAAACAAACCTCCAAGAAGTCTTGGAAGGAAAACCTCTGTGCATTATCCTTTCGAGTCACAGCATGTTGCAATTGAGCAATTAACATGGGCGAATGGTGCCTGCTTCATTTGGTATGGAGGTAAATATGCAAGACAATCCAAAAACAAAGCAATGATTACTGATAGCGATATCATTAACTACTGCACTTAGTGCTTGGTACACACACACAAAACAGACCCAATCATGTTAGTCGATTTTGATAAACTTCTCTACAAGCACTTATATGAAAAGAATCTTACAATTACTATGAATATTTTAAACTTATTTCTCGTATGAAATGAAATTAGGATTTTTATCTCAGTTTTTCAGAAGCTTTCTCATGAAATTTAACTTCTCCCCATAAACAACTAAAACCCAACATTTTTGTATGTTAAGAACCATAAGCTTATCTTAACTGAAAAGCTTTCATAAATTAAAAGTTAATCTAAAATTGGTCTATGTTTTCTTTGGTTTCACGTTTTCAGTGGAATCAAAACATACCGCTTTTTTTTATCATATGTCATGACCTATTCTACTTCTAATATGCAGTGCACCCAACATGAAACAGAAATCATATGTTTAGTTTTATCACGCTATAATCTATCTACCAAAGCCTAGCTTAAATTACCTCACATCCTTGCGAGGAACTCCTCCTTTCATAGCATAACTTTGTAGAGGATAGAGCGTTGAAAAACAAGAGTCCTTCTCATCAGACCTCTTTAACACTGAAAACCTGGATTCATCATTCTCCGAGACCTTGCCATAGCTCATGACAACTGACAAGTGCAGCCGAGAACCAACGTCTGATCCCGGCTGCGCTTGTTTCATTATTGCACCAACCAATGCATCCACAAACTCCACATCAGCAATTTGTTCACTATCATTGACCTTTTCACCAGCTCCAACGTGAAGTAAAACAAGATCAAATTGGCTATTGTCAAGAACCTTCCCTTCTTGAAACCCAAGCAACTTGAGAAGCTCAACAGCTACAACATCACTGTCTTGTGATTCAGAAGAATGTTGTTTAACCAACTCATCCAACTGAACAACACTGAAACCAAGGTTGGCACTAAAAGATTTTAACCCTGAATGGTTGGTCAATATAGCAGCTTTCATTCCCATAAACCTATATTCAGATAAGAAAATGCAAAAGTTTTACGTGACAAATTTTCATACAAATCTAACTGAAAAAAAAATGTTATCATCCCCTAAATTATCATTATCATAAGTATTTGTGAGAGTGTTTGTTTGGGATACTTTATAAAAAACAACTTTATTTATTTCCATAAGCTTTACTATGATTTTAATTAAAAATGAATAGCATAAAAAAAAGCAAGAGAAAATACCTATGAGGTAAGGTTTGTTTAATTGGATCATTTAGGGATGAATCAAGAAGCAAGGCGAATTCTCTAACAATTCTGTCATCGTCGGTTTCTGAAAACTACGTATAATAAAGTGAATTTGAGAAAACAATGAATGAATAAAGAAGTGATTAAGAAAAGGGAACCTGATGGAGGAGAATTGGAGAGAGTAGAGAAACCGCATGAAGCAAGGGAAGCGAGAGAGTGAAGGTTTTCATAACTGTGCGATGGATCCATCAACCCAACTATTCCGTCACCGTATAACACCAGCGATCGGCTTGGTTTTTCTGCCATTGCTCTAATCAAATGCTATCTTAGCTTAAACATTCATATCATATATGCTCACTTTTCTTTTCTTCTTTCAAAAATAAATATTATAAATAGATGATAACAAGTTATGAGTTTCTTGAAATAATCATCTTTTTATTTTTTCACTTTATATTTCATTTACTTATAATTCAAATTCCATTTTTTAGTTCGTTTAAATTGATATATTAAATAAAAAAAATAACACAAATTCAATTATTCTAAAATTAAGTAGAAAAAATCTACGAACAAATATGTACCACTCTAATAAAATAAAATTAAAAATGTTGATAATGTGACGAAATTAAAGTGATTGAAATATTTATGTCTCTAGAATCTATAGTGTTTACGATTAAATTATTGCCTTTAGAATCTATAGAGTTGACGAATAAATTATTGCCTGAATTTATAATTGATTGAAGTAGATATGTCAATCTAAAATAAACGAACATCGCAACAAGATGGAAAATTAAACAAATATGAGCAAGACGTCGAAACAAAATAAAACCACACTCATGCAACGAAATCACATAAAAATATGAAAGAAATTTTTTTTATCTAAAAAACACTTATTTGAATAAAAGTAAAGAAAAAACAATATATAGGAGTAATTCTCATCCAAAAATATGATTTCAATCCCAAATTTATTTATTTAATAGAAAAAGTATTAGTTGTTAGTATTTTATTTTAGCAGTGAATATTAAAATTTTCTCAAACGGATGTCATAACTCAACCACTTTAAATATGATCCGAAGACTAACAAATCAAACTCTTGAAATTATGTCACAATATAATTATGAATAAACATCAAATTTAGTCCTTGACATCGTAGACGTGTATCAAAATAATCTCTCACGTTATTAATATTTTAAAATAATTTTAAAATTATAAAATATTAATAAAGTTCGTCACTACATTATATTATATTATATTTATAGAGATTATATAATAATGATATCAAGATGATAATTGTGGGTGAATTTGACATTAATGTCACTGCAAAATCAGAAGAAATATCAAAATATCTTAACGCCACACTTTTATCTATAATTTTAAAACACTAAATATATGTTCTTTTTCTTATTATGTTTTTATTGTCAACTCTTAAATCACTCCTGGTGTTGGAAAACAAGAAAAACACACAAGCCCTGCGATTTATTAGCTTGGATGTGTACCTAAAATCACGGTCACAAAACATTGAGAAGCAAAAGACATGGACTAAGTCGTGACATAGATCCAAACAGACACTATATTTTGGAGAAGAATGTATAATGAGATATAATCTCATGGCAAATGAAAAGAAAGGAAAAATGATGATTAATCAATTTCATGAAAAAAATCTGGTCTAAATTAAATTTATCTTTGAAGTAAATAATTATCCCACGTTTTAGTTCTAGTGAAATGAACAATAAAAAAAATTATATATACTTCAAATTAAATTAATATACTAAATACACTTGGTCACCCCAAAGGCAAGCTCACTAACTTGAGACTTTGAATAACTCGTGACGTTTCACTTGAAGATGTAACTGCAATCCTCTCTCTATGTACAATGGAACCAAAGGCGTATACTTAGTCTTAGTTATGTGAATATACATATAATCAGATCTGTAAAAATTACATGCTACAAAACATTAAAACTTGTTGGCTTCAAGGTATGGTTTCAGGAATTATGCGGTGTCGCCTACCGTGATTGTTTGTCGACAAATTACCTCTGTTGTTACCATTTACAGCAATGAAACATCCAATTATTTGCCTCAAACATACAGCATTTAATCTTGATACCAAAGTAACACATCTTTTTCCTCAAAGTTCAGCCTCTGATTTGAAAATAAAACTAGGAAACGCAGTTGTGATATCCCTGCAAAATGACAAAATGACACAATTAGTTATAGTTTTAAAGACTTCTAGGAGAATAGAAGTATGAAGCATTTGACAAGAGAAAAAAATCAATAGTTGATATTTTAATTTATTCATGATTTATTATGCATGTCCATATAATATCATTCATTGATATTTCACGTAACACTTTATGCGAGTTATATGAGTTGTTTCACTTTAAAAGAGTTAGATCCAACTAAGAACGAGCGGTCACACATAAAGGAATTTTCGCATACTTCAAATAAGGAAGTGTCATGTTCTTCAAGAGAGATGGATTTCGATTCACAAAAGCTTTCCAATCTTCTTTACTGATTTTTCCGTCGTTGTCCTGATCAGCATCTGCAATTGTCTGCAGACAAAGATAAGGTCCTATAATCAATATCTTCCATTGATGATACATTTTCATGTTTCACTAGAAACTGACCTTGTCAACAATAGCTTCAAGAAGATCATCAGAAAGATTCATTTCAGATTCCATCAAAATAGCTATTACCATTTGCTTGACCTGAAACCAAGTTAACCAAACACTTAAATAAACTTATAATACTTAATGATGTGACTTAAATGAATTAGTAAACTCACTTCTTCTGGCTCAATAAATCCGGTTTGTCGCAGGTCATAGAGCTTAAATGCAACTGCAAATTATCATTATGGGACAAAGACAATTAGGTATGAACACAAATTGAGTTTCTTTGCATGAAACTAAAAGATTCTTTTCAATTTGAACGTACAATCTATTTTTTCATCCATAGGGGCATAAGGATGGAAAACACCGAGCGCATGGACGAATTCGTCAAACTCGATAACACCATTTCTCTTCTCATCAAAAATATCAAAAACCTAAAGAACAGACATGGAGTTTAACACAACATTAGTAGTACATTCATGGCATCATTGGAAGAATAGCGATGGTCTTATTGGACTCTTCAAAAACAACACCTTAAAAATTGTCTTTGTCTATTTAAAAGTAACATTCTCTCGAATTTAATTGTTATTTTTTACTTCGATGTTTTGTTTCTATTGATGGAACAGAAAAGGAGATAGAATATGTGATTTCAATTTAAGCTATGGTTTGCTATCATGGGACTTGGATCTTCTACAGCCGACTGCACTATAAAGCCGACTGCAGAGGATCTATTTTGTTTCCACCAATTAGCCAAAGTTCATATCATCTCAAATCAATGAACCATAGACTATTATGCAAAGATTACAGCTAAAATGCAGCAAATTGGTTTTCCCCATAAAGTCATTATAATATAAAGTAATTCCATTATAACTTAACTTCATTTCTGATCTAGTACGTGAAGAAACATGTCATGGCTAAAAAAATATAGGAACTGCTTACTCTATCCAGAAAAAGATTTTCTCCATTTGGGGTTTGAAATAGTGCTAATTGAAGCTCTACCTACAAAAGAATAAAAGTACAAGCATCATGATCACTGACTAAAGTGAAATCCTCAATGTAAATGTTTACCAAATGATTATCTTTGCTATCTTCCTATTGATTTTGTATGAAAATGACTAAATTTTTAGCTCCCAATTAAGGTTTACCATGTTTTCCCTCAAAAGATGCCACCCCAATTTTCTCTGATGCATTACATTTTTCATTCATCACCATTCATCTAACACAATTCTCATCTCTATAACCCTTTTCTTACATTACATTTTTCTTATATTCTAGTAGTTCATTTATTACCAAACATTCGCTACCATAACATCTTTCTGATGTTATGCACCAAAAATATTCTTCTATTTCAGCTATCCAACTTGAATTCGATTATTCGAATCTCCCTCTATCTCTTCATATATTTGTATGATAAATTCAAGGTACTTAAACTACGTGACTAGTGATATTGTAAGATACCCAAACAACTTGACAGATTGAACTAACCTTGTGAATCAAGCCATCATCAATCACGGAGCTACTTATCTTTTTAAACAGCTCATGCAATGCCTCCACTTCATTAACAGTAACTGCATTATTAACAGCACAAAAGCCAATTATTTGAACTTATTATTGTTCTTCAAAATTCAAACCAGCAAATGGATAATTATACAGTTTAAAAGTGTGTCTTATAAGAGATAGAGCATAATTAGAAGTGATTGAAACTTTAAAAAGGTAAACTTTTACTTCAAATTGAGAAGTTTACTTTACCCATCTGTTTTTCTTTTTTTGATAAAATTACTTTACCCATGTAAGATGTAACTTGGGGAGAGAAAATAATTTAAGACGGACAAAGGTAGTATCAGATAGATTTACAAGAAAGTTGAGTAGTTAGAAAAAATTTAATGTTAGAATATTAGAAAATATTTTATAATATCTTTTATATTATATTAGAGTATCTTGAGTTATTTCCTATGATCAATTTATAATCATAGAAATATCTTAGAATATCTCTCATTATTATTATGATTTGTTCCTGATTTAGGATTGAGTCTATGTTTATCTATAAATAAATAAGTATTGAGTCTTTTGTAATGAAGTTAGCATAAAGCTATTATCAATAAATATTCAAACCCTCATTATTTTCTCTCATTTTCTCTAAACTCCCACAACTTCAACATGGTATTAGAGCCAATTTCGATCCTCCTTGAACGATCCCGCCTCTATTCTGCTGCCGAGTTCCCAACAGTTAGGGAATATAATCATAGTTTCTCTTTTCCAACATTCCGACACGTTTCACTCGTTTTCCGTTCAGTTCGCTATTGCCGCTGCTGCCAGTATTTCTAGATCAGGTCATGCCCGAAAGCGCGTCGCCAAAAGCCATCACATGCACTCTCACGCGCTGCTAATCTCTCTTGCGAATAGATCTCACTCGTCGTCGTCTCCACAGCGCATTTTGACGTTTTTCAGTTGCTGCTTGGTCCGTCAATCGCGCCTCAACCTCGTGGTTTCGAATCTGCCCTCGTATTCTAGTTTCGGGCTACGGTTACACCTACTACCTTCAAGATTCTACTGCTGCCTTCCATCTGCTATCGCTGCTTAAAGTTTTCTGACACAACCACTTCCATTGTGTGCAGAATCTCTCAATCTACACAACCCATATTTTTTATGCCAAATGTTGCTCCACGTGCGCTCATGTGCCTTCAAGATCCTCTGTGTTCATTCCACGCGCCCCCCCAACAGCCTCGAGCTTAGGCGCGTCTATCCGCCTTCCGGCACAATGTTTCAGTCATCTTAGATTGGGTTTTCCTTCTTGTTTCCAGATCTGCCCTTACTTTTCAATTTTGATCAACGAAAAATATGCGACCTTGTTCAAACAACTATTGTCTCTCCTGTTTTGGATGCATTTTCTCACTCCGTTGATCAATCATGGTTTCGTTTCATTAGAGTTGCGTTGCTTCTTCTTTGGTGTTTGTCATGCAATTTAGTTCTTACTAATAGATTATAACAGTGACATCTATTCTCATCGACGATCATTCTGGTGGTGTCCCTTTTCCTACATATGAATCATATTAGTGATGATTTCTTCTTCCGTTGATGGTTATTCTGACAATGTCTTTTATTTTCATGACTCCTTTATCTTGGCAATTTGTCCCAGATGTACTGTGGTCTTTCCTTTCTTTTCCTGAATCATGTCGCTCTCTCCTTGAAGCATATTCTAGTTTAAATATTTTGAGTTTCCGATATTATTGATTTGAAACTTTCAAATGCAATTTCTTTTAGAACAACAGACCTTGTTTTATTCAATTACTTGCCATGAATTTCTCTCATGCTGATGATCATTTCAATTATGTGGCTACGTTATATTTATAACAATTCTCTCTTACTTCACTTGCATCCCTGAATTGCCTTTCCATCCTTTTTATTTGTAAAGTAACATATTATTTTTTTGTAAGCTTTAACTTGAGGGAGAGTGTCAGAAAATATTAGAAAATATTTTATAATATCTTTTATATTATATTAGAGTATCTTGAGTTATTTTCTATGATCAATTTATAATCATATCTTAGAATATCTTTCATTATTATTATGATTAGTATTAAGTCTTTTGTAATGAAACTAACATAAAACTATTATCAATAATATTCAAACCTTATTATTTTCTCTCCTCATTTTCTCTAAAATTCCACAGCTTCAACAAATTTAATACTAGATCATATTAGGACCCGTCAAAGCTGGCTTGAAACACCACTTGCATAAAGTTTTAATAAGTAATAACAAATATATAAGAGTACTCCATTAGAGTAAACAAAGTCGGCTCTGTTAGATGTATTATTATTATTTACTTAATTATATAGCTGTTTTTCTCGTGAAAGAGAATCTATTACAATCATGTAATATTTTATGATCTTAACATGTGCATATCATCATCATTATTATAAAATAATAACAAACAGAACACCTATAGCATATTATTGGAAATAAATTTGCCGCACTCATAACACCACTCAGTTGATCAGAACCATAACGACGAATTTTAAATATGAATTATTGAAATTAAAGTATGAATTATCAGATCTTCATTCAATTCTGACTTTCAGAACACGCTAAATGTGTAACATTTTTTTATAAAACAAATTTAGGCTGAACACTTAAAGAAAACAAAATTCATTTTCAACATTGCTAAAAATAAAAAAAAATTATCTACAAACATAAATAATTTGACAAAATCAAAGTAATCAGAATACTCATGATTTCGTATCTGCAACGTTGATGACATAGTCATTAGTTGAATCAGTAATTGATTGAAGTTTATATCAATTTAAATCAAACAATACCGCAATAAGATGAGAAATCAAACAAACACTAACCAAAACGGAAAATAAAACAATTGAATTTGAGACAACAAAATCACGAAACAAAAAAAAATAGTAAATAGGAAAACCACTTATTTAGATGAAAACCAGGAAAAATAAATACATAGGTAATTCTAAGTCAAAAAATAACTCAAAACCACAGTTTTCTCGGTGAACAAATAAGAAGAGAAACTTGACTTGGTAAACACTTAAGTAAATATTTGATATTGTCGGTGCAGGCAAATTTAAATCCTTTACAATGCTTGGATTCTAAAGTTTCATCCACCCCCATCATAAAATGTGCAATGTTAAAATGTCAACTTCAGTCAAAATATGTAATATTAAAAAATAACATACAGTAGTAAAATTTGAAATTGAACTAATGAATGAAAATTGAAAATTGAAAAAATAAAAAAGGAAATTGTATTATTTTGATTCAATTGAACAACAAAATTGAAATAAAAAGTAAAAGGAATGAGTGACATTACATCTGGTTTCTTCAGCAAGGCGCGCGAAGTCATTAGATGTATAAGCAGATTTGCGATTGCGAAAAATGGAGAGTGGAGGATGAGAATTGAAACAACCTGCGACAGCAAAAACCAGAACCTCGACGACAGCTATGAGTGGCATCAACGCCGCATAAATACATTCCCCTATTGTTGTACTTGAACCACCCTGTTCAATAAACATACAATTAATTAATTATTGGGCATGAATTATAATTAGAAAGTCATAATGAAATGAAGAAAAATACTTACAGGGGAATCCGTGGGCATGGTGATGAGATGCGCGTTTGTTGGTTCGTTTCTCTATCTAGGTTGGATGAAAAGTGGTGATAAAAACGGTTATTAATATGGAAAATCTTGTGCTGCATTGTTTGTTATTGAAGTTTTAAGGCTTTTTTTTTCTGGGTAGAGTAGTTGTGAATTGGCGGTTAGTGCGGTGTAGATGTGATGTTATCTTGTTACTTATATTAGTACAAACAAAAAATTATGTATATGATATGGTGGAGTTGAATAAATCTCGTCTTGATGAAAAGACAGACATCCCTTGTGACTCTTACCCTTTTGCCTTGTCTGGATTGCATTTGGTAACTTTATCTTTTGGATTTTTTAACTTTATGCAAAAAGAGGAAATAATGACTTGAAAATTTGAGGGAAAATGATTGAAAAAGTTGAGAGAGATAGTCAAGAATAGAAATAAACTCACGGTGATTTCCTTATCTTGGTAAGTTTGTGGGAAATGGATTCTCTGTTTTTGTGTTTGATAAGTCTAATAATTTTAAAGTGTCTTTTAATTAGTAATGGAGAATTTAAGAATTTAAAATTTGAAGTCCTTCAATTGTATTTTTTTATTTATAAATTTGTTTGGAATTTAGATTTAAGTCAGGTTTTATAAATTTTAAAAGTTTTGAGTTGAAAATGAAAATAAATATTGGTATTGAAAATAAAATTTTGAAAAAATTGAGGAAGTATTTTGAAAATTTATAGGAATTTATCTGCAAAATTTGAAGAAAAAAAAAATTAAGAGTCAACTTGTAAAATTTGTATAAATTATAGAGACTAATATGTAAATTTTGAAACATATAAGGTCAAATTTTTAAATTTAACAAAAATAGAGACTATTTTATTATTCATATATTATTATAAAATAAAGAGGGATTTGAGATTCTTAATTTTTATATGATTTTTGAAATTCTCTAAATTTAGCTTTGACAAGATATCTCATGAAATTCTTTTATTTTAAAAATTGTTTAAATTTACTATTTAAAGAACATAGTTTACATCAAATAATTTGAATTTCTATGTAGTATTACCTCCCCTAAAATAATTATTTGATGAGAGATAATAATTAATTATGCTAGAGATATAAACAAAGTTACACGAGGAATCTGATTTAAAAGTAAACAATCTCAACCTCACTTTCTAGACTTATATTACACTAATCCTACGAGTACAAGTGGATAGTGATAGGTGAATAGCCAAATTGTTTTTCTAAATTTGAAATATTATTTTAATCCTATGAGTGGTAAGAGTTTAATTTTGTAACATTAAGTTACAATGGTTATTAATGTCATTTTAATTGATAAAAAATTTTATCCTTCAATTTTTTTATTAAAAAACAAATGTTAGTTTAACTAATTTTAAAATTTTGTGAATTGACAATTATATCTCTAAAATTATAAATGTCGATTAAAGTAATTAAATTATAATGTAATTACATCTCGTTAGAAATTATGATGTAATATGTTAAATAAATATGTATATTATCTACATTAATATTACGTCAATGTCATCTCACCGAAGATAAATTTACGTATAAAATAGGATCATATCTGAAGTAACAATGTCAATTATAAGGAAGGGAGTTTGAATTATAACTGGCCCTTTTTTAAAATTACTTTTTAAAACTGAAAGTTTAACATCTTTGTTATAAACGAATAACGGTATTGGTTAGTGAAAAAACAACAATATCAAATTTATCAATAAAAATTGATTGTAAAGCATATAATAAATAGAGATAGAGATATCACACAAGCATATATTCTGGTTCACTCAAACACGGGTTACGTCTAGTCCTCACAAATGTGAGATTTTCCACTAAGTGCTCAAGGCAAGATTGTTCTTGGTTGTCGCATAGTTTTTCACATATCAATCTTGATCTTTACACAGTTTCTATCTTTCTAGCTAGAAATGATTTCCTTTGGTTTACCTTACACTATTTCAGAAAGGATTTTGCAAGTTATCTTTTAAAATATAAAAATATTTTTATACATTACTCAAGCTATGTTAACAAAATAGCATTGAGTTATAAAGTAATGATTTTTAGAATGTTAGAATATGAATATTGTTCAACTCTTGTTTGAGAAATAGATTCTATAATTAGAACTCAATTTTTACTAGTTTTAACACAACACAAAGAGTACTTGCAAAATTAAAGTATGATTGAATGATTGATGCTTTGCTTGACACTTTGAGTTGTGCTTTGTTTCTTCATCTTGAAATTGTATTTATAGGTTTCAAGAGAGCTTATGACAACTCATTTATCCGTTGAAATAAGGACAACTCTCATGAGAAAGTGGATGGATAAGATCAGCCAAAAAGCAAGAGAGTTTATGCTGAATCCAGGAACGTTCTTGACATCCAAGATCGTTCTTCGAATTGGTTGGAGATGAACTGACTTGTACTTGTGATCCTGTGAGTTGTCTGAGATGATTGCTAGCTTTAAGTCAAGTGTGTATGTCTTGATTGAAAGTACAACTGTAGTGTACTTTACAACTTGTAATTTTGTACTTGCATTTGTCTCACATGAAGAATGATATTGCTTTGTACTTTTCATGAAACATGTATTTGATCCTTCGAATTCTGGAATAGTTCTGACTTAGGTTGATCCTTGATGAAGATATGAGATGAATAAAGCTTTCAGGATCCAATCTTTCACAAAGAAAACTGATCATACTTGTTTATGACAAATATGGAGAACGTTCTTCGTTTTCCAAAAATATGTCAAGAACGTTATTCGTTTGACTGTTTTTGCTTTCTTGATTTTTAATAAGATGTGCTTTGAAATACTTGGTACCTAACTTGTTTTAACACGCTCAAATACACATGTTAAATATCAAAAACACTTAGAATCATAATTAAAATTCTTAATTAATATTTTGTTTAATTATTATCAAAACATTAATTTGGAATTTTGTCTTAACAATCTCATATATAAATTTGTTAGTAATTATGATTGTGTAAAGATTAATTTATGATAAATTATTCTATAAAATATATAAATTTCATAAGCAAATTAGTTAATAATGTATAATATGGATTTACAATTGCTGAACACTTATAAAAAAAATTGTTTTTGTCTCTCATTAATGAGACTAATGGAAACCATAATGTATCATATTCAATATTTCTCTTTTTAATACTAGACCAAACTAATTGAATAATATTTTAATATACTTTATTAGTAATTATCCATTCTATTAAGTCAATTTGTTATATCTACTTTTTGTGTAATGTGCTATTATTATTTGATATTCACCATTGAATTATTATTATTCAATAATATGATGTTCTCTGGTATTACTGAAAATATTTCGACGTATCCATTATTTTATATAGTAAAAATTTTACTTGACCCCCGGGATTGTAATTTTTATTCTATTATATTCGTGTTAAAAATTATAGTGTCTTATTTAGATTTTTTTTAATTCCATTGGGGTTGGTTTTGCTTGTTAGATTTCATAAGAAATGGAGAATTTATTGAGCTTCTGAAAAAAAAATTAAAAATTTATCCTTGTCGTCCTTCTGTACAGATAAATATATAGATAGCTATAGATTTATGATAACGTTGTTTGCTTGAAGTTTTTCGTTTTGACGGAATGTTTGCTTGTAGTTATCGTTTAGCCAAACTATGTTCAGATTCGTACACGACGAATTAAACCATATCTAGCATTATTCTTTTTTTCAATGAAAAATGTATGTACATGTCTTCTTAGTTGTCATAATCATACCGTAGGTATATAAGAACGAAATTGAATTGTGTGTCCATAAAACAAATTTAAAAATGTATAGATTTAAAATAAAATGTATAATATAAATACTGTCACTGTCCTTCCTATATACTTATTTTTTTATTTTATTTTGTTAATTTTAGTCTTGTAAATTTGATTTTTCTTATAATATATTGAAGTATTGATAATCTTTAATATTTGTCAAAAAAACAAGATAACCTTTAATATTCAAAAGTTTAAAGCTAATTCTAATAAGTACAAGACATCTCATGTTCTGTTTGGGACAACTCAATCTTCATAATTGATGGAGGGATCAAGATTGTTAAAAAAAATGGAATGGAAAATAACATTAGAATCATGAGAGAAAATGAAGAAGCAAATATTGACAACACACCAGTGAACAAAACAGCCGCATCCCTACTTGAAAAACCTTAGGACAAGGAGTATTTGTACGATAAATTAGTAGAAGGATAAAATGGGTTGGATGTACGCGTCAATTTATTTTGTCTTTTATTCAATT
Organism: Cicer arietinum; assembly: GCF_000331145.2. Lineage (NCBI taxonomy): Eukaryota > Viridiplantae > Streptophyta > Magnoliopsida > Fabales > Fabaceae > Cicer > Cicer arietinum. The sequence continues at coordinate 61,645,945 of NC_021163.2, forward strand.
TATTTTGTCTTTTATTTTAGGTGGATTGGGATAGAAATTTGAACTCGTCTATTGAAGTTGAATCACTCTGTTTAGCTGCTAAATAAACCAGACGAGGTAGGATGGGTTGAATCGTTAAACTAGATTACAAAAATTGTTATTCTTTTAAACCTTTTTTATGACTTTTGTTTTTATTAACTTGACCAAACTCAAAAATGAAAAGTGGTCCATTAATTTGCTCAATCCAATTAAAAACTCCGATCTCAATTAAAAGCTATTAGGGATTAGTTTTATGCACAAGGATAAAAAAACTAATCGGGTAACCTTAATTAGTACGTCAATACATTATAAATGTAATAACATATAATCTCATATTCATAAAGTATACTATAAAAGTAAGTAAATTGTAATAATTTTTTCAAATTAGTTAATATTGATAGATTTATTTTGAAACTTTTTTATAGTAGTGGTGATTTTGTTTTGACATTTAATTTTATTGATCGATTATGATTATATTTATTATTTTTGTAAAAATTTAAATAAATAAAAAGCTTTTTTTGGAGGGTCGGCCAACCAACCCGCCAAATGATGAGGCGGAGTAATACTTTTGACTCCACTATTTAAGTTGATTCATTTTGCTCTATCTTTTTAGTGGGTTAATCACAAGACAAATTGATTCACTTTATCATCGTCGTAAATTAGTATCTTCGTGTGTTGTTATAAAGTTTAAAAAACATTATTCATAGATTTAAAGATTTCAAGAAATAGATAACATCTCGAGAAAATAGATTGACAATTAACTACTTAATTCTATTGATCCTCAGTGTAAATTAATTTTATATTGATAACCAGAATCATTAATTTTGATATGTCATTGTATTTTTATTTACACTTAAGACAATAACTATACCATTGTGGTTGTGTGCATATGTAAAATGATTTTACACTCGTATACGCTAATTAATTACGTAACTTTTCATATTCCAATATTTTTATTTTATGAAAGAAGTGGTAATAAAAAATTCCCATTAACTTGGGAATAAAATTGATGTAACGAATAAGTTCCCAATAATACAAACCAAACAATTTTCTTAGAAAATACATGAGAATAAGTTTGCAATCATTATTTTCCGGGAAAATTATTTATGAGAATAAATTTCTCACAATAAATATTCTTTAGGTTTCTTTTATTCTTCCTCCATTATGTAGAAAATTTAGAACTATTTTTTTTCTTCTATAATTACCATTTCAAGTCACTTTTTTTCTTTTTATTTTATTTAAATAGATAATTTTTTACTTAAATTTAATATTTTGTTTTTTTTATTTCTTTTTATTTCAATGTCTAAATATGACGTTTATTAAATTGAACCAAAAACTTTGAGTTAGGTTGTATTATCAATAAATTGAACTATATGAACTATATCAATAGATAAATCTTTCGTTAATGTTGTCATACATTCGAATTAACTTTCAATCTTTTACAAATTTGTGATTTGAAGTCATAAAAATGAATTGATTTACATGTAAATTATCTTTTTAATAAGTTGAAAATTGGGATAAAATAGAAAAGCTTTTAATTTTACCAGTAGTTTGCAATTTTACATTATATTAACTTTTTCTTACTAAACATTAAATTAAATTAAATTAGACTAAAATCGACATTAGCAAACATTATCCATCACCGAGTGAAATCGGTGTATCGGTGGTTCAGCCATTATTTCATCCATCTTTCACCACCACCGCGTTGTGTACCATACCAAAACATTGATTGATGTCTTCGTCTTCTTCTTTTTCTCCCGCTAACGATGCTGTTATGCGCAACCGCATCCTCTCTACCAACCTCTACTTCGATATCCCTCCGTTCAAAGTAAGCTTTACCATCTTCTTCCACTAACTCCTATTCTAACGCCCTTACTTTGATTGCTTATTTACTTTTCACCATTATTCAGGTTCCGCTTATCTACTCCAATTCTTACGATGTATCCTTTCTCGGCATAGAGAAACTGTAACCACTTTCCTCACTCACTTGTGAATAATCGCAATTGGAATTGTGTAATTGATTGATTATTTGTTTTAGGCATCCTTTTGATTCGTCCAAATGGGGACGAATTTGTCGCTTCCTTGTTTCTTTTGGTGTTCTGGATAAAAAGTGTATTGTTGAGCCTCTTGAAGCTTCTAAAGATGACCTTCTAGTGGTAAATCACTCTCTCTTTTCATTATGAATATGTCTTATCTTTCATCTCATTTGTTGGTCAAATAAGCAAGTGGTTTAATCAATTTTTTAAGAGTTTATCTACACTATATTTGGACTTGAGTAAACATTAATTTTTAGAAGTGAAAACTCAGACGTACTAAATATAAGCACGAGCTCTCATTAGTGTTCTATTAAATTGTTTACTCAAATATTTCGTCCACTGTCACAGTGTCTCGGTAACCAGCTAACACTAGTTAAGAAGTTAATAAGTAAAAAACAAAATGAATGTACCAAAAAAAAAATATGATACATTAGCAACTTAAATAGTTTTACTTATCAACACTTTCTATTTAACTAACATCCTTGTTAACATTTTTCCTTTTTATCATATTTACCATGTTAAATTATTTTATATGAAAGATTTGCTTTATACTGCCCATCCTCATGAAGAAGGATGTGACCCTTGCTTTCAGTGACGTATATAATGAGTTTTTTATTGCTGAAGTTATTTCATTGATCGTTTTGCTTACCATTGATGTTTTTCATGCTGAGAAAAAAAGTGTGATTCAAACTGATGTATTTTAAGCAGTGTCTAGTTCTAAATCCATTTTCTTTCTTTTCTTTTTCAATCCAAAGGTACACTCAGAATCATACTTGAATAGTTTGAAGGAAAGTTCGAATGTTGCCAAGATAATTGAGGTACTTTCCACTTACGTGCAAGCCTGAGGCAATTATTTACTCTTTTGTGGTCTAAATGCATTATTATTCCTTGCTTTCGTGTGTGGAGCTCTTAAATGGAAATTTATGTTCAGATTACAAAAAAATTATTGTGCTTGAAAGAAATTTATACTGGGTTGCTGGAATTCTTTGGTTTATTTTTTTCCATTGTTTTTCTGATAACAGAATGGCATTTGCTGGGACTTTATTCGGTTGACATATTGAAGATTATTTACTGACATAAAGTAATAAAATATAGGTCCCTCCTGTGGCATTTTTTCCCAATTGTCTTGTGCAACATAAAGTTCTTTTCCCATTTAGGAAACAGGTAAGGCAAAAAAAATTATTGAAGTCTGTTTAATGTCTCCAAGAATATGATCTTACTCCTATACTAATGGCAGGTTGGAGGAACTATATTGGCTGCAAAACTTGCAAAGGAGAGAGGATGGGCCATTAATGTGGGAGGTGGTTTTCATCACTGCTCTGCAGAAAAAGGAGGTGGATTTTGTGCCTACGCAGATATTTCTCTATGCATCCACTTTGCTTTTGTTCAGTTGAATATATCAAGGTACTACTACTGTCACATTTAGTTTTGAAAATTTCCAGTTAGCTTATTCTATTATTAACACTGTGTAAACGTTGTTTGCAAAATCTTCAGGGTGATGATTATTGATCTTGATGCACATCAAGGAAATGGTCATGAAATGGACTTCGCCGATGATAGTATGGCCAAACGAATTTCTCCCTCTTGTATTTGCCTTCATATCTATTAGGATATTTTCACTAATAGGACCTTTGTAATGGCAGGCCGAGTCTATATTCTGGATATGTATAACCCTGGAATTTATCCTTTGGTAAAGCTCTCTGCTCCTAGACATTTAACCTCTTTTTTTCCATATTCTTATGAAGGGAATGTTTCTCCATTTCTCTTCCTTTACATTTGCTTAGTCTATTCAACATTGATGGATGACATATGACATGCTGCCTGTGTCGTGTGGTTCTATCATCCATTTAGATCATTGTATCTTCTGTCTTGATGTGAAGGACGAATCTCTCTCTATGAATCCCATTGTGATCATGGCATGAAAAATATATCATAATTGTTTTCAAAATTCCACTGGTGAAATGACTGAGCCTTGCATCAACAGCGACATTGCTTTCTTGTGGGCTAGTGGTCATGAACCTAGTCGCAGAAACATCATCTCCACTCACAAGGCTATGTTTGCATATAAATTTGACCCTCTATAGACCCCCAACAATGGTGGCAGCCTCCTGCTCTAGGTGTTGCGCTATTAGTAACAACAACAGTGTCCTTTATTAGGTGGATTACTTTTATGGGTCTAGTGTTAGAAAACTGAAATTGTATTTTTAATGATTTATCTGAGGGTTTTTTTTGGTCTTTCTATATCTCTGTTTATTGGGCTTATCAACTCTTGGTACCAGATCCTCTTTTTAAATAAAAACCGATTTGAATTTGAATACTGGAAAATGGCATTTATGTCAAGTTCAACATGTACGAATTTTTGTGCTTGCATCTACATTTAACTTGCAAATAAAGTATGCAAGAAGTCATCAAATTATTCACTAAAAAATATACTGAAATTGGTTTATTACATTAATGCCTTCTAAACCGCAATGCTTTGTATTATCTCGTAACAATTTTTTTTCCCCCATATAATAGGAAAAGTGTTACAGTAACAACAGTAAATAATAATTTGCTTTTAATTTAGAATGTGCATGTATTCTAGCAGGCCATGTTCAATTCATTATCTTTAGACCGACCTATCTTACTATTCTTTTCTGTGTTTTATATTAGGATTATGAAGCAAGAAATTACATAAATCAGAAAGTTGAAGTAAAGGTATATTCATTTGAGCAGTTAAAACCTGGATCAAATTTTTCTGATTTCCCTCTGTAACATTTCTTTCTCTCTTTTTCACCTCAAATTTTCAGAGCGGGACCCGTACAGAAGAGTACCTGCAGAAACTAGATGAAGCACTCGAGGTATGTTAAACTATAGCTTTGCTATTCTATAATTTTTTGGTCTACTACATTACTAGGATTATGTGTATTTTATATATATAATGATTTTTCTTTGCTTTATCCTATCCAATTATCCAACTATATTAAATGTTAATTTGATTAAACATGCACTTCATCTTACCTTTACCATCTTAATTTGAAAAATCAAAACGAGGGAGAGCAAAATTACCATCTAACCACCCAATGTCTATCCTTTCCTCACTTCACCATTTCCACTGTTTTTTACCTTTGATTTCTTCCCTTCCCTACTGCTTCTAACCTAACTGCCAAGCAAACCCATTAAATATTCTAGAATTGTTTATCAGTAGAAGAATTTTTGTTAAAAGTAACTTTCAGGTACTTAACTTATTTTTGTTATTCATGCCAATGTGATTCAAGGTTGCTGGGCGAAGGTTTAACCCTGAATTGTTAGTTTATAATGCTGGAACTGACATTCTAGAAGGTGACCCATTAGGAAGGTTGAAGGTAATGTCATTCTTGGATTCAATTTATTGCTGTAAATTGTAACCTTGTATTGAATTGGCTGGTCATTTGCTCTTGATCTATAGCTTCTGCAAGAAAAGAGTAGGTCTTTATTGTGAATTACTGTTATAGTAGTTTCTTACCACACATCATAGGTATTGCTTGTATTACTTTGTGCATGCAGATTAGTCCCGACGGAATTGCTCTTAGAGATGAGAAAGTTTTTCGGTTTGCTCGTGAGAAGAACATTCCTATTGTCATGCTCACTTCAGGTATGCCTTTTTTCCCCTCCCTACCATATATATGTGGGCCATGATGTGTGCAAACGGAAATTACACCACAAAGGTCCCATTTTCATCCTGGAAAATAAAATAAATATTATTGAAAAGACATCGTAATTAAATATGATAAAAAATGTGACTAATCAGTTTTAAGATATACTCGAACACTTTTGGAAATTTTAACATTTGGGTTAAAAGAGAATCTTTCACAACAATTTTCTCTAATCTTGTACTTATTCCATGTTGTATATGTTAAAGAGAATCTTTCACAACAATTTTCTCTAATCTTGTACTTATTCCATGTTGTATGAAGATATAATAGGCCGTAACGGTGATGGGTTCTAAACCAATCTGTGAAATAAAGCTTTTTAGCAACCTTCTATTATTTTCTCAGCCTATTTGAGATGTTTATTAGGGTGTCTTTAATTTTCCATTCCATGTTTCAGGTGGATACATGAAGTCCAGTGCTAGAGTCATTGCAGATTCAATAGTCAATCTCGAGAAGAAATGCTTGATAGAAACGAGAGGAAATCCAAAGACTGCATAACAGTGATCCTGCACTTCCACGTTGTGAGATTTACTGAACCGGAAAAATGGTCCATATTATGAGTTTCCAGATCTTTAAGTTTCTGTGTCAGAATGTTTGCATATCAGTGAAAACTTCAATGTATAGTGTTTATATATTTTAGATGTATGAATTGTAACATGTCTGTAAATGCGAGTATATTATAATATGCATAAATGAGTGGTACTACATGGGCAATGTCATTTCCAGCTAATTTTAGAAACTAATTGAATCAGTGCTAGTTAAACCTACTAATTAACCTACCAAAATCATAGAAAATAGAAAGGAAAATGGAAAAATCAATGGTTGGCTAATTCCTTTTCATCATCCGATTCCTCTATGCTCCTACAAGCTGGAGGATGAAAGATATATGCCAAGCTTGGCAAATTGGAATAGATAAACTATCCAAGCTTGTCAATAAGTACTACCAAAATATCCTAATTTACATTGTATTTTTTAACCAAAATAAAATAAATATTGCAATGAAATTATGAAAAAGACGAACAATATTTTGTTGAGTGAAGTATCATGAACAGATATAATTTTGTGAGTCGAACAAATTTTACACTAGTAATTTAATGAAGAAATAAAATCCTAGATAAAGAAACACTAGTAGTAGTGATTTGCCATATCCAAGCATGTGTTCCAGCGAAAAAATGGGGGCAAGGGCACAGTGGTCAAAACGACAAGAAGTGGCATCGAATACAATACAATACAATAGTACATTACTAGTAAATAATGGATAATATTTAATCAACGACTTCAATTTGACTTCACCTTACTCACCGCTCCTACTTCCTCTACTGCCTCTCTCTCACTCCGCCCGCCGGCCAACATCCCCAGCTACCTGCTAACCTACGCCGGCGTGGCAATGTTAACACCAAGATCACACCCACTCTGTTGCAACAACCACTTCGTGTTGGTGACAGTTGTTGTGCTCATTATCTTCCACACTCTTCTTCTCCTACCTCATTCCTCTCTCGCCATCCGACCTACTCACTCCGATCCTTTCCATCTCACAAACTCCACCGACTCCAATGTCTCCCTCTCCACCCCTCGACACGGTAGTTTCGCCGATATAATCGATCGAGCTCTTCAGCACGAGTTTACCGACAACGAACAAAACGAAGGTTCAATCTCTTTACATATTAATCATTCTTACATTCCAATTCGCAACAAAGAAATACACTCAATTATGATTCAAATTATTTTGACTTCATAAGATCTCGATTCCTATGCACAATTATTGTATTGAATGTTCACGATTTTGGTTTGATTTAGTGAATAGTAGAGTTGAAGAATTTCGAAACCTAATTTAATGCTTAGTTTTAACAACAGTGCCTGATGCGGGAGGTTTCAATAACAGTGTAGCAGAACAGCAGGTTAGTTTTCTACCTTAATCCTTGATTTCAAATGATGATTGCATACTAGTTTGATTTAGAGTAACATAAATTTCTCTATAAATAGTTATACAACATATTTTAATAGCATATAGTTTTTTAAATAAATAGTTTTCCGTATGAGTTGCAACATCTCAAGCTATTCAGAAGCTCTCTAGTTTAGCTTCTATTTATGGTTAAAAAATTATAAAGACTTTTTCAAGTGAAGCAAAATTAATTATTCGAATTAAGAAGCTCTTACAGTTAGAAGCTAATCTAGATGAGGTATTAATGATATAGACTTTGATGGTGTAATTTAGGTAACTTGTTTTTTATAATGAAAGGATTCATTTACTTCATATTTGAAGTTCTACTTTAAAGCTTTTAGTAGTAGTTAGTGGTGAATCTGGTTATGTTCTCTTATCGATATGCATCCATGACACTTGTATATTACATTACATAATTGTTCTGAGGGTGATTATGCTGAGTTACCCCTCTTGCCTTGTCCTTCGATCAGGCTGTTTTGGAGACTGTGGCCAGAGTCACTCCAAACAAGAATGACACCAAAGATGAAAAGTACTGATCTCGACTTTTGTCTACAACTTGAATTGGTTGTCTGAGTATTCGATACATTTTTTTTTTCTATATATAGTAGTAAAATGTGTTTTTCTAAACTTATAGGTCATATGCACTCCATCGTGTTTTCAATAGAGGTGAGGAAACCCCAACGTTGATAGATCGAAAGGTGATATACATTCCCATGTTTGGTTGGTTCTTTTTGCTGATATTCAGTTTGCAAATTTCAAATGTGAAAATTATGCTTCTTTTCAGGACAATGTATTTATCATTTCTAACTTTAAATCCAAGTATCCGGTGCTGCAGCTAGATTTAAGGTACTCTTCTTTTATTTGTTACCTTTTCCATCTCAAGATGGGTTATATAAAAATAACAACTGAGAGCTTATTTCATTATTGCCATGTAGATTGATTTCAGACCTGGTAGTTGCTATTGTTTCGGCAACTTGTGGCGGCGTTGCATTTGCTTTTGCTGGACAACCGGTATGAATATTCTTATTCTAAGCTTCATTCTTGGCAAATGCAATTTTACGATCTATTGCACTATAGCTTCTGTTAAACCTCTTGGAGAATCACCTCAAAGTATTATATGGCAGGTCATTACTGGATATCTTCTAGCTGGCTCCATTGTTGGACCTGGAGGCTTCAACTTCATCAACGAAATGGTGCAGGTATGTGGATACAGCAATCAATTGCTCTTGTAATATTTTCCCCTTTTATCTGAAAAAAATCCGCTGCTCTTCCTTTGGTGTATTTTTAGAGTTCAGCTCAGTTGGATTTCATTTTTGCAATCTTTTTATCTGAAAAGAAACCTAATGGGGTAAGGTAAAATACACTCTTTGTAGGATGAATCTAGTCGGTAATCCCATGAACCAAATTACACGTTCACTAACTTAACTAACATCATATTACTTTATAGTAAATATTCTTTCAAATCTTACAACTATATATGACAACTTTAGGGATCATTATTATTTTTCAGCCCTAGAGCCTCAAACCATATTGTCTGCACCTTTCCAACAAGGAAGTTCAAACATCAAATGTTAGAAAGCCCTCTCTCTTCAATGGTTACCTTCTTCATTAGGGCTTGAGCCGCTCAATTGCTGTTTGTGTCTTCTAGAATAACAAACAGTTTGAAATATTATTAACTTCAACTCTTCCACTTCTTCTCAAGATTTACTTTAATGGCATCAAGTTGATTGTTTGAAGTCTTGTAAAAATTAATTGCTTGAACTTTCTCCCTGGGGTGGGGGCATCCAAGAATGCAGCTTTGGTAGCAATTCATAAGACTCTTGGGGTTATGTGGGGCAAACTCTTTGAGGGGGTTGTGCTCTTGTGTTCTACGAAAAAAGCCTTTGGCTGCTAAGCCTTTAAAACTAGCTCCAAAACTAGCTCAAGAGACGTGGATTTCCCAAGTCTTATACTGACTACTCTGGTTATATCTCTAGTCGTTGTGGGATTTCAGCACACTGTCACAATCAGAACATGTATTTAAAAGTGAGGCTGTGTCATTCTGCAATATCTTGATGGGAGTGGATTTGTAATATAAAATTGACTTTCTCAGACATGGAGAGACCTGTTGGGGTTTGAAAGGGTGCAAGCTTATTTATCTGAGCAATTTGTTCAAATACGTAGGTGGAAACAGTGGCTCAATTTGGCGTAATATTTCTTCTCTTTGCATTGGGCCTGGAGTTTTCCATGACAAAGGTTGGCTTATTTTTTGTTTTCTCCCCTTTTCTTTTTTTATCATGTTTATGCTTCACTTCACTCTGTTCACCTTGATTACCCTAATTTGTATCTATATGCTTGCAGCTTCGAGTTGTTCGATCCGTTGCTGTTCTTGGAGGCTTGCTTCAGATTTTTCTATTTATATGCATGTGTGGACTTACTGTGTCGGTATGTTTTTATAACTTCGATTCACACTAATTAAGAGATGTTATTTGTTATTGTCCTTATTTCGTTTTATGACTAAAAGTTAATGGGAATGCAAATCACGTACAAGCCAAACAAGAAATATTCGATCATTTATTATGTGTTTGGATCTCCATTGCAAATGTTTGTTTGACTCCAAGTAAGTATGCCCCAAATCAACTGTATTGATGCTTTGGGTCCAAACATACATTAGCATTAAAATATATGTACTCATATTTCTTAAATTTGAAGCTTAATTCGCAGTAGTTTGATGAACATAGTAATTTAATCAAAGGAGAAGACATGTGTTCATTTTGTTTCTTTTTCTTGATCTAATATGTCCCATATAATTTGACTGTTTGGTGGTATTGCAGTTTTAATGGATATTTATGGAGGCATTATTTTATTTTAAATATCTTTTGGATTTGTGGACTTTTTTCCATATGACATTCTGAATGCTGCAGTTCTGATTGGATGCAATTTTGCAGTTATGTGGTGGTAAAGCTTCAGAAGGGATTTTTGTTGGTGCTTTTCTTTCTATGTCTTCAACAGCAGTGGTATGACAACATAAGCAATCAGATTATATTCCATTATAAAGTGCACACACAGTCTTATGAACTTCCATGCCTATAATGATTTTTCTATTTTTTTCCACTTTTTCTTGTTCAGGTCTTGAAGTTTTTGATGGAAAAGAACACTACTAATGCCCTTCATGGACAAGTCACAATTGGGACCCTTATTTTACAGGTACTTGGTCATTCATTGTTATTATTTTACCAATATGGACAATAAACGCCTTCTACAAATGCTCTATTAAGACTTGTTTGTTTTGAAGGATTGTGCTGTTGGGTTGCTCTTTGCATTGCTTCCTGTTTTGGGTGGCACCTCAGGTGTTTTTCAAGGAGTGTTATCAATGACAAAACTGTTAGTATAGAATCTCAAACGTCTTTGGCTTTCTAGTGCTATTATTTGTTTCCATGACCATTTTCTTGTAGTTTACTCTTCTCATTCTCACTTTCCCAAAGATGAGACAAGTTCATTTTTTTTTCTTCTGAAAAATGTGATTATAAAATTAGTTGTTCATAAAAGTTATACTTAAATTATACATTTAAAAGCATACTATCCATATTTGTGATGCAATAGCAAAAGATAAAAGTGAAAGAACATGTCAAAATGCATGTGAACCAAAAGACCATTAATTGACACTCTTGAAAAGAACAGAGGGACTTATTCATGTATTGCTACAGCAACAAGACAATAATAGGTAGTAAATGACATTATGGTGCTTACATATCATTATAAATTCATAATAGGTAGTGTCACTGACCACTTCCCTTGATAAGTGTTCAGCGATACTACTTTGCTTATTACGAGTTTAATAAATTTTATATTTGTGGTTTGGCTAAACTTTAATGCACTAAATGGCATTTAAATTTGAATTTTTTTCAGCTCAGGACTGGGCTAAGATATTCAAATGTACTTTGTATCCATTTTACATTCATTTGAAGATTTTACTGAGCTTATAGCCATACACTGTAGAGTTTTTATCTAATACAGCATGATACTCCTTTCATAATCCAGGCTGGTGACATTGATTGCATTTCTCTCTATTCTGTCAATATTGTCTCGCACTTGCCTTCCGTGGTTTCTTAAACTGATGATAAGCCTATCATCACAGGTTCATATTATTATCCCTCTTTAATGATAAAATCTCACCCATGGAAGAGGTTACTTTTTGTTACTTCTTAATATCATATAATAGTGGCAGGGATTGTGGAATTGGATTGGAAATTTGTTGTTTGGTTCTATAGTTGTTTCCATCTTATGGCAATTAATTTTTTGTCCGACTGTGTTTGTGGTTGAACGATAGTCATGTTTGTGCAGACAAATGAACTTTATCAGCTGGCGTCTGTTGCATTCTGCTTGCTTGTAGCCTGGGTTTGTTCTCTTTCCTAATTTTTCATATGTATTAATTTCTGTTTTCTCTTTGAAATGCTGTTTCATTTGTTTTTACGAGCAGAAAAGATATACAGCTATCGTTCCTTTGATGTACTTCACCTTACTTTCAAAGCTCATAATGAGCAGTAAATTAACATTTTCTGCACATCATTTAATGTTAATACATTGAAAATATATTTACTCTTAACATCTCCGACAAATAATTTATACTATTGATTAGTAATCAGATCAGCTACTAGGCAAACTGGAATATTGAATCTCACTGTCTCAGCAGTAACTTACATACTGTGTGTGCACGTGTCTTGTGCTTTGTTTTTATGTTTAAAAGGCCCTTGGTACAACTTATTTGGCATGAGTTGCACATCTATGTATCTAATAACTGTCTTCAAATGGTATATGCTTGTTCTCTTGCTTGATTACCTTAATGTTACTTGTCTAGCACTACCTTGTTTAGCTGATTGCACTTATATATTTTCAGTGTAGCGATAAGCTGGGACTAAGTCTAGAACTAGGTGCCTTTGCTGCTGGAGTGATGATTGCAACCACTGATTTGGCTCAACATACACTAGAGCAAGTAAGATTATATACAGGATCTGGAAAATGCATGTGGTGCAAACATAAGACACAAATATCATTTATTTGTTGAATGTTGTCATGCATTGATTTAACTTGTATGTATTCAGATAAATGCATAGAAATTCTAAATAATGGTTTCATACAATGCATTAGATTCTGTGTTTTTATCATCCACCTTATTGAAGGACTAAAGGTAATGAGTGAAAATGCCACATGTTACCTTTTTTAGTATCAGTTTGCAAAAAAAAATTAGTGAGTTCTGGATTTACTTAAATGACATCCGTGCACTTTCATTGGTCATTTTTTCTGTATTCTTCATATGTGGTGTTATAAAAAATCTAAACTTTTTTCTCTATCAACCAAAGATTGTTCAAGGAACCTATGAAGAGTTTCCTTCTGTACAAGTTGGTGATTTTGTCAATGGAAATTGACAAATTGGCTGATTATTTCATGGTCTAATTTTTCTGTATTCTTAATCAGAGTGCTTGATAATAAGTTAAGTTTATGAGTATTTTTTTTACAATTTCCCCCTTTTTTTGTAGATTGAACCTATTTGCAATCTTTTTGCTGCTCTTTTCCTTGCTAGCATTGGAATGCTGATTCATGTTCATTTTCTCTGGAATCATGTCGATATTTTGGTAGCATCGGTTATTTTGGTGATTGTTATAAAAACAATCATAATTGCTTCAGTTGTGAAAGGATTTGGTTACAACAACAAGACTTCAGTACTTGTAAGCTTTATTTCATCATTTGAACTTTGAAGGTTATGATGCTGTTTTTGTATATTCTTTTAATGATTGAGGTACCTGAATTTGTGCATGTACAGGTAGGAATGTCGATGGCACAGATAGGAGAATTTGCTTTTGTTCTTCTCAGTCGTGCTTCAAATCTTCATCTAGTTGAGGTTAGTAACATAATGTATTTTTGCAATGATGGTAATTACTTGGGATGATACTTGAAAGTTAAGTGTGAATTCGGAAGTATTATCAGCATTTATTTTCGAAATGATATTTGATTAATTACAGGGTAAACTATATCTGCTGCTTCTTGGGACCACAGCTCTTAGTCTGGTGAGAAATTATTTTCATATTTGAATTAACAGTTACAAGATTCCATCAGTGACCTATGGCCTTGATAGCTTTCTTTTTCGTTTTTGATCCATAATGACTGCATAAGAACCGAATCTCTTTATCTTTATCAATGGAAGTTCCAACCTTTTCCTTCGTCATTATATTGCACATTAGTATGTAAACAATTCTTTTGTGAGTTTCTGTTTTCTTGCTGAAAGATAAGTTGGTGGCCAAGGAGCCTTAAGTTCTGCTACAATTTCTTTATTGTCTCATACTCCCATATGACAGTGTTGGTGCATCGGCCTGTTTGGTTTCAAAAAATATAATGTGCTTCTATTTTTCATTTTCACTTTTATATTGCAAAAATACCAACTTGTTTTACTTTGTTTCGTATTAAAATAAAATTGTATATATACCAGTGAAAACACTTTTCCGCTGTTTTTATAATGAACAGAAAGTGTCATTTTTATAATTAAAAGAGTAAACAGAAAATATAAATAAAAATTAATGAAACAAGCTAAAATTTTAAAGTTTATGCAAGTTGCAGGGATACCGTTGGGGGTTACAGATCTTGAAATGCAGTGAACGTTCTAATACACACATTTAGCTGACAACCCTAAAGAAAAATAGCAAAAACTAGAAGGCAATAAAATGTTATAATCTTTTATCTTGTAAAATAGATGTTATTTTTATTTCCAATTTCTAATAAAAATAGGAATGAATGTTTGGAAAACTTTGGTGCGGCCTAATTTGTTTGAGCTGCAGTCATATATTACAAGTTACAACTACAACTGCAAGTTCGCCCAGCATCTAACTAAATAATTGAAATCTAAAGAAGCTTCAATCAGTGTTGTCAATGATTTAAAGCATGGCTATTTTTTTTTACGTGAGCTAATTTATTGAGTAACAATAAATAGTCTCCCTAATAATTTCTGAAATTATTTCTGCAGGTAACGACTCCTTTACTTTTCAAGCTGACTCCTGCTGTAGTGCATCTTGGTGTGCTGTTAAGGTGGTTTTCTCCTGACAGTTCAGTAGAGGTAAATCACCTGTTGTTTAGTTGATTTTCTGGTCATTGTTTTTCTTCCATGTATTAAAGTCGATGTATAAGTACAGGTGATTTCCTTTGCCTGAATCTTTTGTTTTGTTACTCTGAAGCTCTGTTGTCTTTGTTGTCTAAGTGTAGATTGGATATAAGATAGATAACCTCCGCTCAGATAGTGGTAAGCTGCGGATAGTTTTGATGGACCAAGAATCTCATGATTGTTGATCATTAACAAAGGAATTTCCATTTTTCCGCGTCGTTATTTTCAACAGAGTTATGGAAGGTGTTGTTCAAAAGAATTTGATCGAACTGAAGTTTTTATTGAATCATCCAAACATAATCCATGATGGGTACTTGCATACCAAACTGACCAAATACTAACCAAGGCAACCGATCCAAACCCCATTAAAGTAAAGAACAGGGGAAAGGATTGATATAAGAGTAAAGAAAACTAACAAGACCAATTGTGATGCTGTGGGAGGTATTCATTCCATAACTTCACTTTACATTCATTTTTGTATTCATGATCATAAATGTATGGTATGGTTTTAAACTATGTAATCTTATTAAGAGTCGCTATTCTTATTTCTGCAAGAATAGTGCGTGTGTATTCCTTTCTAGCATCTGTGGCGTCAGTTGAATGGCTGGGCTTTGTATATCTAATGGCTGAAGCAATTTGTTTATTTTTATTCTTTGCTGATTAAAGGCTAAAGCAATTTGTATTTGTGTTTTGGACAGTGCAGTTGATACTTACGTATGTATAGATTATTATAATTATAGTGATATCACGTTTGCACATTTTGTATTATTTGGATGGGAGCATACTTAGAGTGATCTGGTACAATTGATCCTACCATTTTGTACATCCGCAAACAAAGATTTACGTTTTTCTTTCACTAAACCCTCTCCTTTGGTCATTCTCTTTAGAATTGACTTTTATTGGTAAATCACCAAAATAGTCTTTGAAATTGTAAACGCCGATTATTGTAGTATCTGAAATTTGCAAATATGTAAAAATGTTTTAAAATTGAAAGATGTATATCATTTTAAACCTTCTATTATTTTTTGGTAGAGTGTATGAGATGACATGTTAAGTGACACTCCACGTAGATATTATGTCATTACCACGCTATAAGGACTATTTTACATGAAAAAAAAATTAGTTACCACAGTCCACTTGTATACTTTACTCTCACTTTTACACTAGAAACCATTCTTGTTCTTCCTCCCCCTTCTCGAAAACAAGAAGTTTGTTCATATTATTCTCGTGTTTGTGTCTTCTATTCATCTTTCATTTTCATATATGTTATAAGGACCACGAACAATCATGACCAACCTTTATATATTATATATAAGATGTATTGCAATAGGTTTCATTTTTAGTTGTTCTCCCTTCTAACTTTTGGTCAAATTTAGAGCAGCAGTACTGCAGTAGTTACATGATAAATCCTTTCTTGATCTTATTTTTTCTCGAGTTTGTTATTTACCATTCTTATGTCTCATGAATGAATGTTTGAAACAAATATTTTGTATTAGTATTACCCATATCAATTCTACATTGGCAGCTCTAATGATGATTGCTTGTTCAAACTGAAATTAATGAGTTTGGATGTTGGAAGTGCAAGAAAACAGAAAGCAACCCAAAAGCTTGGTTATGAAAAATATTGGTGTATGACTGGCTAAGATGAAGAAAATGAAAGTTTCTTAACAAACTTTTTAGTAAGAGGAGGAAGAAGACGGATGATCGAAAAAAAGGATGAATAATCATTTGATATTGAGGTTGTCTTCCCAAACGATGCAAACTATTGTTGAGCACTTTACTTGCCTCCAATGTTTTGTGAATTGCATGATGTCACACTATTTGCATCATAGCTAGCGGGCTGAAACACCACACGTTTCGCTTCAACCAAATAGCACTAATCATAACCCCAATAGCATACTTTGTTGCATATTGTTCCGAATACATGAATCATCGGTTATACTATTCTCAAGCCAATCTCTAAGAGAAAAGAAAGAAAGAAAAAAAAAATGATGATCTTGCTTATCGACTTTCTCCCAGATATGCTTCACCCTCGTACAACTCTGCAAGGCATGAAGATTAAATTCGTCCTCCCACCCACAAAATGGGCAAGTAGCTGCCTCTACCAAGCCACGGGACTTCCTGGAAGAATTTCTTTGAAGTCTTATATTTGATGAATAGTTAATGAATATAACAAGATATAGTAACATATTAACTATTTTATTAAACTAGCTATAATCTATATTTATTCAACTGACAAATGTCGATATTAATTTTACAGTTGCTTCAGTGAATTATGATAAAATTTATCATCTTTTTTAAGACAAAAAAAAAACTTATGATATTAGTAACCGAGTAATTTTAACAATATTTAAAAAAAATATATAAATACAATTTTTAATTATTATTTTGATTAGTTAAGAGGTTGACATTATATGAAGTTGTGTGCTGCAAGGTTCTTAAACTCTGGAGTTAACTCTTAAATTTATAAACTCGTAAAAGTTTACAATTCAAGGTCGTGAAAACAATATGTAAATTTTATTTTTGATAAATTCTGATGAGTTTAAGAAAACTCTGTTAAAATTAGTAAAATTTTTTATTTTATTAGTGTTTTACGAGTTTACGATTTAAGATTAGTTTATCTTAAATATATTTGATAAATATAAATCAATATTCTTTAATTACGTACAAGTTGCAATATCTATTGATTTATGAAGTAGATTTATGTTTGATATGAATTTGTTATTTTTCTATCATTTTATTTTGATCTACTATAGATATTATCTATTTAAAAATATTTATAATTATAGAGATAAAATATTAAATTATTATTATTTTAATAATATTATATTATCTATATATATTATTTTAATATTAAATAAATTCTTACAAATTTAAGAGTAGATTTTATGTAATCTACACGAATTTATCTGAACTGAGAGTTTGCCGAATTTGGTGTGCTGTATAAAATATTTTAGCTGTGTCTTTTCTCATCATATAGACAATAGCTGATGCTGCTCATAATTTTCAAAACAAATTAAAAAAAAAAAAAAGTTTCTAGATGTTTTATGTAGACCACCGTAGCTGCTGAATTTGAGTGATACAAAAGGTGACGACCACATAAAATCATTCCATGTGAAAATTGAATGAATGACAAATCTAGCCCGCACCAGCTTTTATTGGATGCAACAAAGGTTGTCAAATTTTATTTATTTATAACTTTACGCACTGCATGTGTCTGTCTGTCTCCCCACCCCATTTGCTTTACTTAGCAATGCAGAAATTCATCCAATACCAAATCCGGAACGTTGAAGCTTTTCCTCGTTCCTACCATTGCCAAGAATCTTTTGGATATAAGTTTTTTGCCTTTTCAATGAAAAGAAACATATATTCAATTAAACATATATTTTTTATTTATCAAAAGTGCAAAGTTTGATCACATTTTTCTTCTACTTGAATGGTCTATTGAAAGCAGTAGTAATTTTGAAAGCAGTAGCAATATTGAATGACTTTTGGAAACTCATACTTTTGATATGATGATTTTATAAGGGATTCATATCATTTTCTATTTTGTCAGACATTACATTTGTTTTAAGCATTTTAAGAAAAATTAGTATTCCTTTTGTTTTAAAATGAATATCATCTGAGATTTTTGTATATATATAAATTAAATTAAAATATAATTTTAATTATTTATTTAATATTTATTTTAATTGTTTATCTTTTTATTAATTTTTTTTGGTCATTTATTTTTTGTTTTAATTTTTACATAATAATTATTTTAATCATTTATTTTTTGTTAAATTATACAAGTTTGTTCTTTTATTAAAGACTAAAATGAATATCACATAAAAGATAAATAATTAAAATAAGTTAAAAAAACAGATAAGGGGGCAAAATAAATATTAAATAAAATATAAATGATTAAAAATATATTTTAATCTATAAAGAAATACAATAAATAGAAAAAATAAAATTGTGATTTTGTTAAATTACTCTTACTAACTATTAATCTATTTCCACTATCAAATGCATGACTCAAAATAAGACACTTATAATAATGTGACAAATAGAATATTTTTTTAAGTTAAAAATTTATTAAAAAGAAAAAGGATATTAAAGCTTCGGGACATAAATCTTATCCATAAAAGAAGAAAAAAACAAGCCAAAAAAATTTCTCAAATCATAAAAACTTTATAGTCTTTGGACATTTTCTTTATACGAGAAATCACACGGACAAAAGGCTCTTCACCGGTTGTATAATGATTATGCAAACTAATAGCGGATGCCTTCTCTTTACCATCAATATAGACCTTCTAAGATTTATTTTGTTAACATCTCTATTTTTATAAAAATCATGCAAGATCTCTAAGTCGTGGACAATCTTTGAATGAAAATTACCGTCAATAATATTTGGATATTTCATGTCCAACATCTTAATTTTTGAGTTGACTTCTAAATTAAAAGAGATTTGATTGTTTTAAACATTGTTCCTCTTTGACACTACATCATCCTAAGATCCAACAATACACATATTTAGATATTGATGGCCTTCTCGAAGATAATTTGTGTTAGCCGAATTTGATAAACTGAAATCAAAGACCTTATGAATTATATTTTTAAGACATTATATAGTATGGACTTCAAATTTTTGAAGAGTCTTCGAAATAATATTAGTTAGATTTTATTGATATAATTTTATTTATTATATCTCAACATTTAATTACTTCATTGAGTAATACATTACTTCCTTTTTTTTAAAATCATATGTCACTTTAATAATTTCATATAAATGAAAAATATAGTTAATGTTGGAGAGGGAAAAAAATTTAAAATTATTTTATAAAAATACCTTTTATTAATAGTATAAAAATATAAAATAAAACAATTAAAAAGATAAAATAATAAAAAAGTAACATATAATAAAAAAAAGTATTAATGATTCATATAAAAAAAACTACTATCTCTTACTTAGAAGCAATAATTATATAATCAGACTTTATGGTGTTCAAATTTGAAGATACAGCTAGCTAGTCACACATACACACATCCAAAAGCTGCATGCGTCTCTTGCCCACTTCATATATCAAACTTTGTATGGAAGAAAGTCCTTTAAGGACCACACACTTCATATATATACAATGCAAATTGTGCAAATACTTTATGACAAATAATATACTTGATGACAAAGTGTACTAACAAATTAAATATTTGTGAGTTAGTTTGTAGTTGGTCTAGCTAATTTTCGAGGAATTTCATTTATCATTTATTTGTCTTTGGATAAATTTGTGCTCTAGACTATTCAGAATCTCCTAATCCTTCATTATTTAACTTTTTTATCTTTAATCATCCAATAATTTAGACATATATAATTTTTTATTGATATTATTTAGATTAAATATGATGAACTACCTTTCATTTTTTTTGTTAAATGATCAACTATTTCTTTTTAATATGTACAATTTAATTTATTTTTGCTAATAACATATTCAGAGGAAGTACATATGTAGTTTAGAGAGTCTTACATGTTGTATTTTTGTGTTTATATATTTCAAAAGTTAAAAATAAATTTTATTATATTTAAAATGTAATTTATTTTAAATTGTTTTAATATGCTTATTTTGAGACAAATGTCCTAAAACATGAATTGATTTTCCTCCGACGATTTTCTTTGAGCTTCAATTTGAATGATTTTTTTATACGTTGTATTTAACAGTAATAACAGTTTACAATAAATAATTAAATCTCATTGGCACCGTTTTACTTTTTTTGAACGTTTGATTTTAATTATCTAAGCCATTAACTTTTCTTTTAATGCCAAAAATCTTTACTTGGTCAATATTAATATACTATAACAGCCATTTCTTGGTGATATAAATACCATTACCTAGGTGATTAAAATATAATTTTGAAGAGACACAAATATAATATTATTTGGAGGATAATCATTTTTATATATTTCAATTAAAAAGACACATGTTAGACTATAAATATTGTTGAATTCGTATTTGTGACTTAGATGGTGCATCATAATTGAGATACATAAAGAATTTGTAATGATATTTTCAAAATTGGTAAATACTATTTGTGACTTGCAATGAACAACATTTTACAACAATATAATGGTAGAGACTAAGAAAGACATATTTTCAAAATTTAAGGATATAAAAACTAAAAGAAAAAAGTTAGAGTGACCAAAACTAAAATTCATTTTATAGAAATTAAAAATATTTTTAACCTTATAGTAGTATAATTGTAATAAAAAAAATATTTGTGTTGAATAAATAATTTTAATAGAAATAAAATGTAATGCATTAACAACTAATAAATATTAAAAATAGAAAGAAAGAAAAATAGTCAGTGAAGTGTGGTTAAAATATTTTTTATTAAACCACACACACATATATATATATATATATATATATATATATATATCCATGCATGACTTAGACTTGACTAATTGTGAAAAATTAAAATATTTTTGATACACACTAAATTGACTGAATCCATGTGTGAACATTCAAATTGGATTGGACCAGAATCATTAATATTGAACTTATTTATTTTTATTTATAATGAAGGGTTGGTCGATTGTCCAGCCATTTTGACACTTTTGGTTTGATCGAAAAGTATGGTGCAAAGTGAAGTTTAGATATCACACGGACGGTTTGTTATAACTCTTCACATGATTCGTGAATATCCTTTTCAACGATTGCGACTACCCCTTCTTTTCTTTTCTACTTTATCCAATCTTACCCTTTCTCAAAACCCATTTTTTCGGTAGTGAATGATTTAAGAAAATCGTCATTTTTAATTTATATTATTATATTTTCTTGTATAATAAAAAAATGCGATCGTTATAGTGAGCCAAATAAATATAACAAATAAAGCAAACCATATTTTTGACGTATCTGTTACCTATATCTCATCACTTATACGAAAAGAAATGTAAGAATAAATGGAAAGGCAATGGTCAACATGACGAACAACAACTAGTTATTATTAAATAAAATCTTGTCCTTATGCAAAACGAGACCAAAAAAAAAAAAAAGATAAAATAAACAATATATATAACCTTCAAAAGCACCACCGAATAGCACCCAAAATTTTATGCAACATATGGAAAGTATTACATTATTATATTATAAAAATGTTAGAGTAGAGACAACACCTTTCCTCATGCAGCTAAAGCTATATATATAATCCAGCCTGGGAATTCTCCCTTACTTAATAAGAAAGCAAATATATATTAAAAAAAAAAATCACACAAAATAGACATACTTTTGATCAAAATATCTATGGAAAATTGGAAACTATATAAAAATTTAATAATAAATTAATTAATACATCCCTGACACTCCATACTAATGTCGACGTACACAGTTTTTTATTATAAGATTAATAAAATGAACCATCAAGGGCATATCTGTCCAAAACAAAAAAAAATAAATATATAAGTGTTCATATCTTCATGTCTTGTTTTTTCATATCATTTTTTTTTGTCCACTATTCATCTATCTATCTTCTTCTTCTTCTTCAATTCATTTTGTTGTTGCATGATATTAAGTTTTGTGACCATATAATATAATATGGCACAAAATGATAATAGCCAAGGTCTAACAGAAGAAGAATACAAAGAACTTGAACCAATCATAAAAAAATACCACAAATTCGAACCAATCTCATCAAACACATGCTCTTCAATCATAACCTACAAAATTCATGCACCAACAAGCATAGTGTGGCCATATGTAAGAAGCTTCGAAAATCCACAAAAATACAAACATTTCATAAAAGGTTGTAACATGAAAGGTGACGGAAATGTTGGAAGTATAAGAGAAGTATCGGTTGTTTCGGGTTTGCCAGCTTCAACAAGCACTGAAAGACTTGAAATTTTGGATGATGAAAAACATGTACTAAGTTTTAGAGTTGTTGGTGGTGAACACCGACTTCAAAACTATCGTTCGGTTACTTCGGTGAATGAGTTCATTAATAATGAAGGTAAGGTTTATACTATTGTTTTGGAATCTTATATTGTTGATATTCCTCATGGAAACACTGAAGAAGATACCAAGATGTTTGTTGACACTGTTGTCAAGCTTAATCTTCAGAAACTTGGAGTTGTCGCAAATTCAAACATGCATGACAATAATATATGATTCATGTTTTAATTTATTAATTCATTATTTAGGAATATTGATCTCATGGACTCTTTAATATGTTTGAGTTCATTAGTTATTACTATTGGTTAGTATTAATTAATTACTATAATAATGCATGTTTCATTTTCATTGTTTTTCTTATTCTTAATTGATATTCTTCTCTCATCATAATTAAAATAATAATATTAATAAATATTTTATTTTAATGATTTTTTTGTTAGTGTTTTGTTATACAGATGAAACTTCATTTGTATTTATGTTCAAATAATTATTAATTTGCATGTACCAATTAAGTGGTAATGACTAATGATATTGAGTTTAATTTTGATGCATGGTTGGTATAAAAAAGATTTAGTTGACGGTTAATATAAATTGATATTGTTATTGTTAATAGTTTAATAAATTATTTACCTCTAGAATATGTCAATTAAAATCTTTAAAGATTTATAAATAGTTTACCCATCGCCCAATTGAAATTGAAAAATTTGTAAAAGTAATAATTTTATTTCATTCACTTACAAATGTTCTTATGCACGTCAAATTCAATTTTCATTGGTTGATAAATATTATACTCACAACTCTTTAAAGATAATAGAAAAAACCTTTTTTTAATGAATACTTTATGAGTGTTATTCAGTTGTAATATGGTGCAATAATATTAGACTAATTATATTGTGGCGGTTACACCCTTTACGTTAGTAATTAGTTGGAATCTAACAGGAATACTGAATACAAAATTATAAGTTTTCTTGTCGTGGAATGAGTCCTAAAAATATTTAATAAGATTTGTCATTTTCGTCTTTGGTAAGTAATAGGCTGGGTTAGATGATAAATATTGCTAGTGACGTAAATGTGATAGCAAGTGGTATATTATTCTATTTTGGGCTTCTTAGTTGCAATTTACTTTGGGCTTTTCTTCTTCTTTTTTTTAGTATTTTTTTTACTTTAATATTCTTAAATACATAAAAAAATATATCTGAGTTGGTCAATTATATATTTTTAAATTAATTAATTTAGATAATATTTGAAAACTTTTAAAACTTAGGATGAAAAAAAAAAACTTTTAAAATGGTCAATTTTGGATCCACTTGATTAAAGTTGGAGGAAAAGAAAATGTATTTTGTGTCAACCAGGTGGATCATGAATGGTAGTTGAGTTATTAAAATGAAAGTGTGTTTTTGTGTGGCTTTAAAAATTGTCAAACCCCAAATTCAACGGCAATGGGACAAACAACTGAGAAAATCTCGTGAAGACTTGTGATCAAAACTTTAGAAACATGTGATTGTGAACTTATATGGCTGCAAAAAGTTCACGACTATAATTTTTTTTTTCTTTTGTAATTTGCATGTACCAATTAAGTGGTAATGACTAATGATATTGAGTTTAATTTTGATGCATGGTTGGTATAAAAAAGATTTAGTTGACGGTTAATATAAATTGATATTGTTATTGTTAATAGTTTAATAAATTATTTACCTCTAGAATATGTCAATTAAAATCTTTAAAGATTTATAAATAGTTTACCCATCGCCCAATTGAAATTGAAAAATTTGTAAAAGTAATAATTTTATTTCATTCACTTACAAATGTTCTTATGCACGTCAAATTCAATTTTCATTGGTTGATAAATATTATACTCACAACTCTTTAAAGATAATAGAAAAAACCTTTTTTTAATGAATACTTTATGAGTGTTATTCAGTTGTAATATGGTGCAATAATATTAGACTAATTATATTGTGGCGGTTACACCCTTTACGTTAGTAATTAGTTGGAATCTAACAGGAATACTGAATACAAAATTATAAGTTTTCTTGTCGTGGAATGAGTCCTAAAAATATTTAATAAGATTTGTCATTTTCGTCTTTGGTAAGTAATAGGCTGGGTTAGATGATAAATATTGCTAGTGACGTAAATGTGATAGCAAGTGGTATATTATTCTATTTTGGGCTTCTTAGTTGCAATTTACTTTGGGCTTTTCTTCTTCTTTTTTTTAGTATTTTTTTTACTTTAATATTCTTAAATACATAAAAAAATATATCTGAGTTGGTCAATTATATATTTTTAAATTAATTAATTTAGATAATATTTGAAAACTTTTAAAACTTAGGATGAAAAAAAAAAACTTTTAAAATGGTCAATTTTGGATCCACTTGATTAAAGTTGGAGGAAAAGAAAATGTATTTTGTGTCAACCAGGTGGATCATGAATGGTAGTTGAGTTATTAAAATGAAAGTGTGTTTTTGTGTGGCTTTAAAAATTGTCAAACCCCAAATTCAACGGCAATGGGACAAACAACTGAGAAAATCTCGTGAAGACTTGTGATCAAAACTTTAGAAACATGTGATTGTGAACTTATATGGCTGCAAAAAGTTCACGACTATAATTTTTTTTTTCTTTTGTATTTTATATATTGGAACTTGCACAACATATGTGCATTATGTTCTTTTTCTATCAAACAATATAATTTAATGTTTTTGAATGCCGGCAAGTAACACGAAATATGGTGTTGTTCTTTCTTTCTACGTACTTTGGGATATTTATGTTTTTTTAATTAATTATTAAGAGATCCGTGCAAGTTAACTTAAATAGTTTGTAATAAAAATATAAAAGTTTATAAACGTAAAGGAAATAGAAAATTATTTATTTCAAAATTGAAGAAACATAGTTATACAATTTATTTCAAATTATGTCGATAATTACATGATTCAGTAATGCTGGATTTTGAAATCGAAATTTTGGAACGTTGTTTGAGTTGATTTTATTGGTTACCACGAAATCTAGCCATTCAGATGCAAGAGTTGTTTGATAATTGTCGTCATGAAGCACCAATGAGCATTGTTTGTGATCCTTCAATGGTCCAATTAATGTGAGATATTGGAAATGAGTGTTTTAAAAGTGTTCAGCAAAGTCTTGGACAATTTTATGCATTGATTTTGGTTACAATTAGTAAAATTTTGATATCTCCACATATACGAAACATATTAGATTTTTTAAAATATATGGTATTTAAATGAAAAAATTAGTGGATACTTGACTAATTTTGCAGCGGTTAGACCTTCTTGAGTCAATAGAAATTTAATATTCTCCTTAATCTTTTAATTAATTGGACATGGTCAATTTGGTTGACGAAATTATATATTAATGTGTGTAATTATTTTTATAGTGAGAGAAAGTTTTTCGTTCATTTGAGTTTCACAAATTCGAGAGATTAATCTATGCAGTTGCACGATGAGGATACGTAATTTATACCTTACAAAAATATTAATGTGTGTTTGATTACAAAATCATGGTACTAATACTAATGTATTGTTTACACTAAGAATAATTGGTCGGATGTTATATTTGCAATTTAATTTACGTGAAAGGATTTAGCTATTGGTTGCATCACAATCAATTGACAAATAATTGAATGACATCTGAATCAGTTGTCAACTAACAACTGAACGTGGGTACCAATTATAGTTAGACTTGGAGTCTCTTATTAATATCTTTTTATTAACTAATGCAAAATATACTGACAATTTTTATAAATTTAGTAGATAGTTGATGTAGAATTGAGTGATATTCAAATTAGCTATCAATTAAATGAGTTTACAAATTATTATTGAGTCTTATTTCGTTCAAGGTGATGTTGAATATGATTATATATATATATCCCAATAGACTATATATGTAGCATATTAACCACTTTCCTGTATATGTAGCATGAAGTGGGAGGTGATTATGAAAAGAGAAAGGATGATAATTTGAGAGTAAAAAAATGTGGATAATTAATCACACACTCTTTAACAATAGACATATGAAGAACATGGGTAGTTAAAGGGAAACTTAATTGCATTGAGCGAGATAATTAATCTACTAATTCCATAACATGTTTAAAAGTATCTTCCATTAATGATAGGGCGGTAGAGAAAGTGGTGAGTTGATCTCGAAGTTGTCAAGTTAGTTTTGCAAAGTGTTTTGGACTATAACTTGGTCGTTAGAATAAGTATCTACATTATTATTGTTGGTCATGATCCTATAAGATTTGTAATACAAGTTAGTAGATTTAAAATATGACAAATATGTTGGTGTAAGTTTCTTAGTTACTCTAAGCTATAAACATTGTTTTCACGCACAAATAATCAAATAAGTATTTATTTTTCGTTATCATTTTTCTTTTATTTCTGTGCAATTTTATATAGTAGTTCAACATTCGACACCAAATGCTCTTTGAAGTAGTTTAAGAACGTATAAATAAAAAATAAAGTCATTTTTTCAACATAATTGTTTGATCTAAAAGTATATCATTATTTGAGCAACGAAATTAACCAACATATTATCTTCTCAGCTAATCAAATGATTAGTCAACCAAACAAAATTCTAATCAGCTCATCATGCAGCGAGTCAATTGAACACCAAATTTTGTACAACTATAACACATACTAGTGTGTATTTTGATTGAAAGTGATTTTGACAAAATTGAAATATCATTGTGATTCTATTAAAACTCTAAAATATAATTTTTATCAAAATCACAATAACTCATATAATTTCATCAAACTATTTGTCAATCCAAATATGTCATAAATATTTACAAATGAAAATGTGGTGATTATAATTCTATAATAGTTTAGGTGAAAATTGTATTAGAAATCATTATAAGGGTTTTGACATGAAAATCTTAACTAGTAAATAACGAGTTTGATACATGTTGTACGAATTTGATACATGTTGGTTTATTGTATAAAGTAAATTAAGAAATCTTAAAATAAGTATTTATTTTTCTGGTTAATCTCTTTCAATCTTATATTAAATTAAGTATCGTTTAAAGTTATATATTTTTTATTAAAAAAATATTAAAGATACTATCTTTTTCTTTATAAAAATGAGTTTTTATTATTAAATAAAATATATCTTTATTAATAAATTAATTAATGTAGTTGTTTAGTGTATTAGATATCATCTTTTTGACTCAGTGTATTATATACCGTAAATAAAGCTATATTAATTTAAAAAAGAATAATAAATATGAGAATAGAAGAACTAGTTGTGGAGTAAGAAAAAGATTTAAATCTTCCAAGTTTTTGCAACCCAGTCCATGTTTTGTGTTGGGCTAATCATGCCGGTTGATAGAAAATTTTATCCTCTACCCCCCTACATTTATACTCATATTTACATATTTTATATAAATTATCTATTTTATTCTTTTTTTATTTATTCTTTTTAAATATATTTGCTCCACTAAATTTAATTGGAGTTTCAGAAAACTTAAAAAAAAAAATTTGAAACACATGTTTTAAAAAAAAAATTAAACTTTGTATCAAAAAATTTTAAAAAACATTTTGGTATACAAATGTGTTTTAGTAGAGTTTATGGTTTAAACCCTAAACTCTAATCTTTGTATAATGAAAGAACTTTTTTGAAGTTTTCCGGTACACAAATATATCTTTTGTGTACTAAAAATTTCTACAAAGTTCAAATTTAAAAAAAAAAATGTGTTCTGGAAAACATAAACTAAAAAAAAAAAGTTTTCTAGAATTTAATTAAATTCAATGGGATAAGTTTCTAAAAAAAATTAAAAAAATATATAAAAGAAAAAGATAAAATAGATAGTTTATATAAAATATGGAGATAAGGATATAAATATAGGAATAGAGGGTAAAATTTTCCAATTTATACGTCACCCTTATTTTTACAGTTTTATTTATTAATATTTTTATTTGTCAAATTCATCCTATTCTAAATTTTCTAAGCATTTGTTTGAAAAATTGAAATGGGTTTGTACTTTTCGTACGAGTTATTAAGAAAATAGGTAGAAATATTTTTAGCTCCACATTTAGTCTTTCCTTTTTATAATCTTTTGAAAAATAGTTTTATTCTTTTACATTTTTAAATGTTTTTATTTCTCCATTTTTTTTAAACTTCAAGTAAAACTCAATTATAGAAATTTATGGATTTTCCATAAAAAATATACTTTTAAGAAAACTTAAATTTAAATTTTCTAAAATGTATGAATTTTCTGAAATAAAATAACTTAAATTTAAATTTTCTAAAATGTATTACTTTTCTAAAATAAAATATATATCGACGTAGTTGAGTAACTCTGTATAAGTTATAATATATACGAAAAAATGAGTTTCTCAAAAACTTGTAAAGAATGTAGATTGAAATTTAATTTATTTAAAGTAAGTAATTTACTTTAAAGAACAAAATGAGTAATAACAATTTTTTATTATCAAATGAGTAGTTGATATTATGTGCACTTAGATGACCAATCATGAGTGATTATGATATCAATCATTGATTCACTTACTACACTACTCACTTCAGAGAAGACAAATTTGTGAAATTGCATTCCGAAAAAACTAATTTGAGTTTTTTTTATATTTCTTTTATGAAATTATTTTATTTACCTTAATGTTTTGATTAATACATATTGTATACTTCAACCTCAATTTCTTCTCATTCTTCTAAAAAAACTCATTATCAACACAACCACTCGAATGGCCCTTCATCTATTCTTGTTACCCTTTTACCGACAAGAGACAATATGATTCATGGAGTAGAGTCATACCAATGGCACTTCACTTCGTGCAAAAAAATAGACTTTGTTTTATTGATTGATCACTTCCCATTTTAAAAGAAGAAAGATAAAATGTTCACTTGATAATTATTTAATGATTGGGTGGCAAGTAGGATTTTTTAAAAAAAAATAGTCAATATTACTAATTAATTGTTAATTTTGTGGAGAAGTTAAACTTGTGACTCTCTTGTTATTTTATGTTGAAATTTATGTGTGAGTGGTTAGTCTCATATCGACTACGAAATGAGAAAATGTTTGATATATAAGAACGGTGACCCGTATATCCATTGCCTTAAGGTTTAGAATTGAAATGTTAGAGTTTTAGCCCATTGTTATTATTGAAATGTTAGAGTTTTAGCCCATTGTTATTATTGAAATGTTAGAGTTTTAGCCCATTGTTATTGTCAGACTCCCTTGTGCTCCATTGACTCGCTAACACTCCAACCACCAAACCACTTTGGTGAGTAGTGTTAGATATAATTATATTTAAGGCTTAATTGCAGTTTTGGTCCTCTTATTTTAGCTGAATCGCGAAAGTAGTCCCCCCATTTTGTATCTCCCCAGTTTTGGTCCCCAAACAGAATTTTGGTCCAAAACTTGATGAAATTTCATTTTTTAAAGTTGTACTACACCATTTATGATCATAGATTTCAGGTACAATTGTTGCACATGAAATCTTGAGGCATGATGTGACTTAAATAAATGCAAAAAAAATGAAATTTCATCAAGTTTTAGACCAAAATTATGTTTGGAGGACCAAAACTGGAGAGAAACAAAATAGATGGACTACTTTCGCGATTCAGCTAAAATAGGGGGACCAAAACTGCAATTAAGCCTATATTTAATTATTGTTAGATAGAGTTTTGCTATGTTAGTTATATTAAAAACACTATAAAAGTACATCATACTCTAATTGTATAATAATTATTCACACTATCATTTCAACTTTTATATTTCTCTATTTTTTAGACTCAATCATGATTCTCATATCAGAACCACAAAATCACCCTTGAAAAGATAATTATCTTCATCCCATTTTTTCTTTATTTCCATTAATTAAACAATCTAAGTAGTTAAGCAAGAACCAATAATAAAGGAGATATTTTGAAGTTTGATTGTCATGGTAAATATCAATAGCACAGTGACTCCGAAAGTTTAAGATCGTGAAATAAAAGCATTTTTTTGTAGATCATCATGAGCATACTCAAAAATTAAAAATTGATATATTTCTTGAGGCTTGTACCTTCTCATTTAGTGATAAGCATGAAGATAAATTTGAATTTCAAGATTTGGTTGTTATTGTTTGTTGAATCTCATTTCGATAAAAAGATAAATATGTTGTTGCAATTATGATTTGAAGTAGAGTTTGTTGGATGTTCTTCTTTTATATGCATGTCTCAGTATTTGTTGAAGTTTCTCATTTACTCCAAGTGTTTAGTGTTATATTTATTTAAATTTTTTTTCTTAATTAGCCACAATGGTTTTTTCTATATGTTTCTGCCATATGGTAGTTAGCAGTTCTTCCAACTTAAAGTGATTAAGTTTTGTTAATCAAATTTAACACTTGAAGACCTGCAATTAGAATTCTTGATTATGCACAAAGTGAGTGTCATAGAAACACCAAAAGACTTTCAAGTTAGACCAAAATATGATAAAGATTTCTACTAGAATTATGCACCTCAACCGCTTCCACTTTCTAGATCAATTTAAAAGATCATTTTACTCATTCAAATACTCCCAAAAATATATGAAATGAAAGAATAAATTTGAACTCTGATTAATGAATGTTCCCAACATGTTACTTAGACTAAGGCCCACAAAATAGAAATGGGTTTGTCGTTTACGAGGACAGGGTACCAGCCTTTCAAACAGGTACAAAGTTAGTGCCCTGTGTCGACTAAAAGGTTTTAAAGGGCCCAAACTTTTGCTTGTCTTGTTATTATATAGTAGCATGAGTTCATTACCCCAACCAGTTAACTTCACCAAAAAGATATCTAGTGGAAAAGCAATTCTTTCCCTCCATTTTTCTGAAAAAGGAGTCACCCTTATTCTGCAACAAAAAATATGAAATCTTATATGCATAATGTTTAATTTAAATTTTGTATATGGTTTAAATCTAAAAATACTTAATTTTCACTGTTGCAGTACAGAAAATATTGATTAAATAAATTAAGAAAATAAAAAATTAAGGAGAATAGTTTTTCTTATTAATTAGGTAACTAAAGTGCACTTTTAATCTAAAACTCTTAACCATGGAAATAACACTAATACGACGACAATAAGATAAAACAAAATAATTATATAAAACAAAAATAACAAAATGTTAGAGATTTAAGAGAACGCAACATTCAGAATGAGCTAAATATCTAGAATCTTTAAAAGATTTTAAAACCATATCTCAACTTAAAACTTTAAAACATTAAACTTATGGGTCATTTCTTTTAAATATTTAATATTTTTTCAATTTTTAGTCAATGAAAGACCACTCATAATTGAATTCCAATACAAATGACTATGAATTTTTTTTTCATTAAATTGATGGAGTATTAGTTATGATGTATTTTATCATATATTTTTCTATTCGCAATATAATTCATTATGGACCTTTATGAAATATTGTTTTGAGCTACCCGCTCCAATTATCGATGCTAACCAAGTTGTTATTGTTTTAATTCTTAAACGTGAGGAATCTTCTAGAATTACTCAATTTGGGTTTTCTTTTTCATTGTGGTTTATAAAGTTCTAATTAAAATCGTTTTCCAAAGATCAAGAGCTAGTATGGTTTCTGTTATCTTTTCCAACCAAACTAAGTGTATTATTGACAATATTTTGTATTCTTCAAGAAAATATTTATTCGATTAAGCACCTCAGAGGCAAGAAAAGGAATATGATAATAATTAAATTAAATATCATTTGCGGTCCTTTAATTTAATTTCAGTTGATGTTTTAGTTCTTCAATTTTTTTTTGATTTGTCATTTATTTTAATTTTAAATAAAAATTTGATATTTTATGTTTTAAAATATCAACAATTTTATCTTCTTTTTTTTTTTTACAAAAATTCAAAAAAATCATCAAAAATTTCAATCCATAAAATTAATTATCATATTCAATGTAATGCAAATTTTATAAAATTTATAACTTCAAATTTTAAATAAACTCATATTTTCATTATTTATTTGATGAATTTGATGTTGTTGGAGATGAAAATATGAGTTTATTTGAATATTTGAGTTATGCTTCTGATGAAATTTGCATTATATTGAAGATGATTATTAATTTTGTGGGTTTTGTTTAAAAATTTTGATAAACTTTTTCAATTTTTATATATATAAAAAAAAGATAACATTATTGACATTTTATTGCAAAACATTAAAACGTTAATTGAACTTAAATAAAAAATAAAATATAAAGAATGTAAGTGAACTTAAATTCAATCAACTTTGTTCAAATTCAATAAAAGACTCAATAAAAAATAAATAAAAACATTAAGTGAACTTAAATTAAAAGATTACGAGAACTATTTAGTCTAATAATTAAATTGAATCTAAACAAAGTTTATGATAGGTTTGAGTGGCCTTTTGGAGAGAATTTTCTCATTGTCTTGGTCTTCCCCGTCCTCTCATTAATTAAGCAAAATTATATTGTAATTTTTTTATGTTATTTTTATATAACACTTACATTCTTTATATTTTATTTTTTATTTGAATATTTATCTTTTAAAATATTTATAATTTTTTTCATTCAGATTTTTTATCTTTGAATATATTTATACAATTGTCATTTAAAAATATTGATTGATAGATTTATGTAAAATTATAATTAAATATTTTTTATTTTAATATTGACAAAAGATGAAAAATTAAATAAAAAGCTGACGAAATATATATATATATATATATATATTATAAGTTTAAAGAATTTTAACAATTAAATTTAAGTTATTTTGTTTTAATATTAAAAAAATATTAATAATTTTGTCAATTATTACTTTTAATGACACATTCATTTTACTAAATACCACTCTGTTTCAAAATATATAAATAAATAAAAATTGGTTAAATAAATAAAAGTATGTAATTTAAATTTTAGTTCAATTATATTAATTTTTTTAATTATTTAATAAATACATTTATTTTGTTTGATCAATTTGTATTTATATTTTAAGATAAAAAATTATATAATTAAAACATTATTAATAATCTATCTATTATTATTGATGGATAATATAAAATTTTCTATACAATGACTTAATTTTTTATCCAAAATTAAATAAAAATAAAAATAATTGAAAACCTAATATATATATATATATTAATATTAAATATATCAAATTTTTAATTTATATTTTTATAGTTTAAAATTTGAAATTATATAGAAAAAAATGTGTAAAGAAGAAACTTTAAAATAAAATCTGAAAAAGTGAAACTGTGAATTGCTATGTTTGATATGATGAGTGTATTGTTCCCGCCGAATAAATACTGAACACTTGATTTGCTGCATTAAATTTCAGAACTATGGAGTGGACCTTTCATCCTATAAATTGCGTCACTTTATGCATTCCTTACATCACCCTTTAATCTCTTCCTATTTATCTGTCTACCTATACTATACTATACTACTATTTTATTTTATTATTATTATTATTATCACTATTTCCATCCAAAAAATAAGAAAAATAATAATCATTCTATCTCACAATAAATATTATCACAATAAAGATGAAAAATAGATATAGAAATGGCAAAATGAAAAAAGTATAGACACAGCTGGAATAAACAGAAGGCTAGGTACGTTGTAGTAGGAGGGCATGACACAACACAACACAACAAAACAGTGTAATTTTGTTCGCATCACACGCCAATTTGTTTAGTTGCAACGTTTGCTGAAAAACTTGTCTTTTTTTTTCTTTCTTTTACTCTATCATGTATGTAACTTTTTTTCTATTCAAGTTACCAACTTGTTTTATAAATAGCTTTAAAAAGCAAAAATGTTTTCTTTTTCTTTCAGTTCTGAAACCACCCTGCTATGAACAGAGAGAAAGAATCCAAATTTTTCAGATAGATATATTTTCTTTTTTTCATTTTGCAGTGATTCAGATAAGTGATCAGAGAGAGAGTGAAAAGATGGGCCCTCTAAAGCCTGAAACAGAAATGAGTGGCACTGCACCAAAGACTATACACTGTATCCTAATGCCAATGTTAATGTTATTGTTTCTCTCTCTTTCCTTGTTTTATTTGTTTGTGGTTTTTCTATCTTTTTCTATCTCTTTCATTTCCATCTATGCATAGGTGAATAACTAGTTTCTTTCTCTCTCTCTCTCTCTTATGTTTTTTTATACTATAGTTTTTTACGCTCTTCAATGCTTTTTGTTTTTCTTGAGATGGTTTTTTTTTCTGTATGATGTAAAGTTTTGAGCTTTAGTGTGTTTTGGAGTTGTGATATCAATAAATCTTGATGGGATCTGTGAAAAATGAAAATGTGCTTTTGGGGTTTGGGATACTTGAATTAAAATATTGATAATGTTCATGCAAATTGAACCAATGCATGCTCTTGATGTTGACCCTTTTTAGTATTAGCATGGTTTTTGCTTCTTATTCTTGTTTTCAAACTAATTCATAGCCTTTAAGACCAAGTTCTATGATGATTTATTCTGTGAAATGTGAAACTAGCAATGCTTATATTTTTGTTTATTTTTCTTGCTGCTTTGTGGTTTTCTAGGTTCTCACAGATGGAAAAACAACTAGAAATCCTGAAAAGAAGTTGTCAAATGTTTGGATTTTGGAAGATTTATGTAAATTATTTGAAGGGTGGTAACTGATAGATAGGTTGGTTCACTTGTTTTTGCTGATGAGCATACAATTGTTACTTTGGTTTTCTCTTAAAAATCATTCTTGAGATTAAGTAATATTCAGTGGAAAAACAATCTTTTTCTATTAATTTTTACCTTCTAACTTTCATGATATCTAAGTTTCATTTTCTTTTTCTTCTTTGTAGAATTTATCTGTCATGCTGTGTCTATTTTCTTTGAGAGCAAGATAGAGATGAATGGTGTTGTGAAAGCACGTTGAAGTGCCAAGTACCACTTGTTAACTTTTCCTAATTGTTTTCTCAATGGAGAATGATGTGTATAATGCTCCAATGAACATTTCTGGCCAAATTTCTAATGTCATTGAAGATATCACACATCATCTCACACAAAAGCCACTCATTCATTGCTATTCATTTGACCTTAATAACCAAAACAACATCATAAATGGTATTCCAATACTTTCAAGTGGAGAGCAAGATCAACATGATGTAAGTAATGGGCATGTTGATGCTGTTAGCTTCATAAATCATGCTACTATTGCTGATTCTAGTTCATTTGTTACATCACACGGAAGAACTATTGTAGGAGATGCTTCAAATCTCATTGTTAATAGTGAATTTCAAAGGCCAATTCATTCTGTTTCAATTCCTGCTAGAATTGGTCTTCAAGAGAATTTAGAAGCTTTAGGGACATACATGTTCAATAATTGGCATGATAACTCAAACTCAAACCCTTTGTGTTCATCTTTTGGTGATGGAAATGGATTCATGCCGTCATATTCATCGATACCGAACATTGATCCGAATGGATGGCAATCATCTAATGTTGCAAACTTAACAAATCTTGCTTATAGTTCCTCTAATTGTAGCAATGAGCTTTCACTAAGTCTTGCAACATCTCCAACTTCAGGTCAGTGTTCTGAGATTAGTTGCTCTGATTTAACACATAGCATGAATGGAACAACAAGATCAGGTTTGGAACAACCCTCATGCAGTAGTATGGAACTTTCAATGAGTTTAGGGTCTGATAAACATGTTAGATTTTCGCCTGCCATTTTAGGATCAAGATACCTTGCTGTGATTCAAGAAATACTTGTTCAAATTGCAACATATTCATTTGAAAATCTTGATGAGATTAATTATTCGGCTTCTGGTGTTAGAGGACGGGGAAATAAATCAACTTCT
Source organism: Cicer arietinum (assembly GCF_000331145.2). Lineage (NCBI taxonomy): Eukaryota > Viridiplantae > Streptophyta > Magnoliopsida > Fabales > Fabaceae > Cicer > Cicer arietinum. Next base: position 61,682,444 of record NC_021163.2, read on the forward strand.
TATTCCACAACGAAGCGAAGGATAGGAATGAATCACGACACGAGTTCTATGTCAGAAGAAGCTTATGCAGATTCTTCATTGCAAAGGCATACTTCTGAATCAAAGAAATCTCAACTGCTGATGCTTCTACAGCTGGTACATTGCTAACCTCTTGCATAACATTACATTATATTCATTTGGCATTCATAATATCGATTATGGTCTTGGTTGTGTTAGTATATGTTTGAATTCACTTTTGCATGTGCTCAAGTAGAATTGATTTAGCTTCCAAAATTGATTCTAACTTAAAGTTAGAATCTGGAATTTTTTCCTCTAAAGTTGATTTTTATTCTCAAATTTGTTGTTTAACTCAATTTTACAATAATTAATCTATGCATAAATCACTTCATTCAACTGACCTTTAGTCATAATCAATTTTACTCGAGCACATGCAAACCGGAGAACCAAAAACATACAAAGACATGTAAATATTTCACTTTGCAATATTTACTTTTCCTGTTGGAATTTATGGTTTGGAAAGTTTTATAATACTATTTCAGGACAAAAGTTTCAAAAACAAATTGTGTGATGTTGAGAGGTAATATATGAAAGTTTTCATCCCAACATGATGATATTAGTCTTGTTTTTTACTTAGGTGGATAATCAATATAGTCAGTGTTTGGATGAGATTCACACTGTCGTATCTGCATTTCATGCTGCTACTGAGCTTGATCCACAAATACATGCGCATTTCGCTGTCAAAACGGTTTCTCTCTTATATAAGGACTTGAGAGAGAGGATTAGCAATCATATTCTTGCCATGGGATCGAATTTTAACAGCTCATGGTCAGAAGAGGATAAGGAACTGTCTGTTGAAACTTCATTCATTCAAAAGCAATGGGCTCTCCAACAGCTGAAAAAGAAAGACCAGCTATGGAGGCCTCAAAGGGGCTTGCCAGAAAGATCTGTTTCGGTTCTACGCGATTGGATGTTTCAGAATTTCCTCCATCCGTGAGTAGCTTTAATGGAACATATAATCAAAGTTTTAAAAAAATTTCTTCAACTGCAATTGCGGCCACAATGTCAAGGTTTTTTAGAAATGCATGACCGGATTGTGGTTGCATCATAACTGCAATTGTGATTGCATCAGTTACATTTCTCTGAATTTTCTACAATATCAACCAATTGCAACGGAACTGCCACTACAATTTAAAACCTTAGGCTATAATCATAGGAACATTAATGAATTTGAAATTTGTGCATGTAGTTAACCTTAAATGCATGAATCCTGATCCTCTACAACTGTTGTATGGTGCAACAACTGTAGGGACCGTAATTTATTGTATTTAGCTAACTACGATGTAATGGATTTCAGGTATCCTAAAGATGCAGAGAAGCATTTACTTGCAATAAAAAGTGGATTGACTAGAAGCCAGGTACTTAAGGCTATTGTTACATACATACCTTAATCCTTGTTTGTTTGGAACGAAAAATGTAACCTCTATTTTATAGAAGTTTTGAAACATTTTGTTGTTCTTTATTGATAATGCTTAGTGTTGTATTTGTGGTTGGTTGAACAGGTATCCAACTGGTTTATAAATGCGCGTGTTCGGCTATGGAAACCATTGATTGAGGAAATGTATGCTGAAATGAATAGAAGAAAAGTTTGTCGAAACGAAGGGGAAAATGAGAGTAGTGAAAGAAGTAGGATAAGCATGAACAATCAAATGTTTAATATCAATTGAAGATGAAGAAAGTAACATCATATGAAGCATTATCTTTTGGTTTTTAATTTTGGTTCATGTAAGAAACACAACCAGAATTGTGCATAATGCTCTACTTAGTTGGGAATTACTATTATATGAGGAGTTATAGTTCTCTTGAAAAACATGTTCATTATCAAGACTCAGTTGACAATATAGAATATTAGTCAGCAGTACAAAATTTATATATTATTTTGTTTTAGAGTAATTGAAGGCAAGAGAAGTGATACAAATTCTGTTTTGGGGCCTCAGTTAAAAATCAAATTGACAGTGCTTGGGTCAAATGAGTGAAAAGCTAGATGGTTGAATTATGAAATAGCTAAATATATATTTTTTCAAATAAAATCAGTCCTAAGTTGAGACTAGTTTATTGTTTCTGTAAAATATTTCCATAGCAGTTTTTGCCTATACAATCTTCAACATTTGTCCTTGTAGAAATGCTTAAATCATCTTTCCTAATATAACTATGAATGAGTTTTCTCACTAGAGATTTCTTGATAAAGAGATTTAGGGTGGCAACTGCCAACTTAAAATGTCCAATATAACTTTGTCGATTATGAATTATGTCATTTTACTCTTGTAAAATCAAGGAGACATCATTATGCACTAGGAATTGGGATTTGAATCTCCTACAGAAGGATCCATTTCCTAGAAGTTGTCTGATTTATTCAGATTTTAATCTAACATTTACCTAAATAAAGACCAGCTTTATATCATAGTTCATATGCTCGTCAGCTTTATATATTTTTTTGTTCTTTTTGTGCCTTCCTTTTCTTGCCAACTAAATAATCCACATTTTCCAAAGTGAGATGTGTATATATGGGTAAAAATAGGTAAAGCTATGCTAGGTTCTCATAAAAATGTATGAATTTATTTTATGAAATGCTAGCATGAGAAGGATCTGTAACTGACCATTGCCATTTTTTGAGAGGTTAGCTTTATAAATAAAAGAAAAGATATATTTTATAGTTAAGAGAAAAGATACAATATGTAGTTAAAGATTCAAAAATACATAATAATTTAAATGTACGACAATTTAATTTCTTTTTATAAAAAAACTATTCCACATAAAATGAATGCATTATATAACTTTTACAGTTGAAAGTTGAAAAATCTGAGTATTATAAATAGTAACAGATTCATTTGAAGATATCGAAAATGCTTAAATTACTTGTTTTTATCAGCGATGGCAACCTTTTAAACGTGGACTTGCAGTGACAGCCTTACGTGCAAAAAGAGCACTTATCAAATTTGGACTTGCAGGAAGGGACCACTGTAAACAGATAACATATGAACAATATGACTTTTCCATATGATAAGATGCATTAACAATTGAACCGCATTGAAAATGCAGACAAAATAATAATATAAACATTGAAAAAAATGTCTATTGCCGACAACATTTTCAAAGCAGGAGATAGACTTTTTATGCCTCCATGTTTGCTTTACAAATTGTAATCACAACCTTTAAACAAAATTAAATACAAAAACAACAATTCTGAAGCTGTCAACTTAAGGCTTCAGACTCATTAACTAAAATCTATGATTACAAATGAATGAATAACTATCTGTTCGTTTCTTCTAATCTCTTGCTTTTTCTTTCCTTTTTGTTGATATCTTATTTTCTTATCCCATTATCTACAACCATTTGGCATTCCCCATTTCATCAGATCTCCCACTATTCATAGAAAAATGATTTTGTTCCATAAACAGATCAAATGGGGAAGCAAATTGCCAAACAACCATTATTCGTCTACTTCTAGAGTTCCATAGATATTCTTGTCTTTATTGGTTTCAATTTCAAACCCATACTCTCTGGTGAAAAAAGCTCTGGAGAAATGCAAGATGGACTCAATGGACTTCTTGGGCTGACACTCAACTTAGATGGCCTGTACAGACCATATCCCATGAGAAAGTACTCCATCGGTATTAACATGGCGTGGGGCTGCTCCTCTGTCACCATTGACCCGCATGCTTGAACCTGTAGCTCCACACCAACAGCTATTAAATATAAGCTCATTCTGATATTCTGATATGGTATATATACATTATCACTTCATATTAAAAGGAAATTGAACTATTTACGTACCTCAACTAAGGCACTGAATCGTCTATCTAACTTTGAAGTGATATGGAGTGCCTCTGAGTGAAATGGAGACATATCCCCAACAAAAATTAGTGAACGGCAATGTAATTTTCTCAATCCTTCACTTAGGTCAGGTCTCCTGTAAGATGCCAAGACAGTTAAATAAAAATGGAATATGTCCCTAAGAAAGTAGAAACATGAACATTGCAATCCAGGGTCATCCCTAAACATGTTGAACTGAATTGTTGGTATTTCACTGTGTACCAAAACAGGTGATTTATCAGCCATGAATACAAGTATATATGATTAATTTCTGAGTTGTGTTGTTGCAACCTTAGAAATAATTAACATGTTGCAGATAATGAGAAATCATCACTTTTAAAACACCTGACCCTCAAAAAGAAAATGAAAATCACCACCTTGAAGTAAATCATCATACCCATTAATGGCTTCAAGGAACCGCCACACATTCAAGCTCTGCCTCTCATCCAACGACTGTCAGAAAATATCAAAATAGACTCAGACAAGGAATGTTCAGCATCATAAAACCAGCAACAAGTTAAACCCAGGGTGAAGTTTAACACAATCAAATTAAGAGATTTCCCCACCGTGGTCAAATGCACATTTTACTGTTGATATAATAGTTATAAAATCAACAATCACAATTTTCGAAGGGCGCTCTGATTGTAAGATGAGTCGAAATTTGAATACTTATAAACGGAATGGGGCCTAGAGACATTTGGATTCAAAGAAAATTATGAGAGAAACTGAAATAAATATATACTTACATATGTGTGTGTGTGTCATGTTTATTTGTTGCTCTGGAAGTCGCTTATTACTATAAACGCATCATTAATGCAAATTATAGAGCCAAGTGATGCTCGTCTAGTAAGGAATCAATTGAGTAAGAGAGACATAAAAAAAGAAGTGAGGACATGCAGACAAGCTTTTTCGGTAGGTAGAAAAGGGGGAAAGTGAGGAAATGATCATAATTTCCAAATACTATTGATTTGGGTATCAGTGACGTAATGTTGATACCTCGGAGCGAAATTATAAATTACTGAATTACCATATGGGAATGGCTAATAATGCAGGTCATATGTGCATTTGACTGTGGTGGGCAAATCTATTTGTTGGCCCATGTTAAATGCCACTTAAACCCAGTCACTACATGGAAAAAAAATACATAGACTAACCCTTCGGCATGCTTTGACTATATCTGACTCCAGTAATTGAGCACCACCACGAATTTCCTATCATCACAAATAAAATTAAATAACTCAGCCTAACATTGGGAGTAGAACAAGAAATGCTTTTGGACGTAAATATACCTTGCTAAAGTACCGCTTCAGCAATATTTCCTTTACCACCCCACACATGCCATAAAAGTATAGTAAATTTGACATGACCTGCAAATATTACAATTTCTTTAGCAAAAAGTGAGATGATTTTTTACATAAAGAATCTTTCAGCATAGGAAAGGAACCTTGTTGTACAACCATTCAGACCAAGATGGTTCTTTACATAGAGGAGATACAAGTATCAAACCAAGCACACGTTGTCTATATTTCATCTGTTGTCAAGAGTTGGAAAAATATGTAAGTAATTTCAAGTCATTTAAGAGAGGACAGGGAAGGGGGGAACGCATGAAAACTTACAGCAAATAAGGTAAGGATGTAAGCCCCAGCAGTTACTCCCATACACATAACTGCATTAAGACTGAAAAAAAAAAAGTAGGGTCAGATCCCAAGATGCATGGAAGATTAAATCATCTGCTAGAATCAGTTACACAAATTATTGATCCATCACTATCAATCTGTCCATTACAGAAGGAACTTGAAACTGTCAACATTGTAAAAAAAACAATATTTAAAGCCAAATGGAGATTGCTTTAAAGAAATTACTCCATGTCACTAAATGGAAAGAAATTGCTGATTAAGCTTGAACACACTCACCCAAAAAAGTTAAGCACCTCAGCTATTTGATCAGCTAAGTCATCTACTGATAGAATAGGGTAATCCGGATCAATTGCAGCAGCTCCCAACTGCAATAGCTCTTGAAGAAAGCACAAGATGATAAGCAACCAGGTAAACTATAAACATTCAACAATATATATATATATATATATATATATATATTAATAACAGTATGGACATATGAATCAATCAACCAATATCATAGCAAAGTTTCCAGATATAAATCTACAGACCTCATGCCCAGGTGGACTAATGTGATATATGCAAAAATTGTGGAGCAGCAAGTAATATGCTTCGGGACAAAATAATAACCCTTGAAAGCAGGAGACGTCTGATGATGAAACCACACACAGGAAAAATAAGGGTTAGATTGTCAGTATATAAATGAAAGAAACGCACGAAATTAATTATTTCTAAGAAAAGCCACAAAACAACATCTAGAGTTGATTTTTTTCTAAATAAAACCTTTTAGGAGAAAAGGTTGACTACTCATATTAGAAATATGTTAATGAGTAAGCGAAACGTATTTTTAAGAGGGTAAAAGAGCAAACGTTTTTTATGAAGACTGCGCTACATATTTTAGAACCAGCGACCACCAGATTGTCAAAATTAAACCTACTGAAATGTACAAGATACACATAATGATCAAGATATATCAATAAATACTGTAATTTTCAGACAATTAAATTCAACGTTCTAATAAAAAAATTAAGGAAAAAATAAATCAAGATATATGCAAAGCCCTCTAGTTATAAGAAAAGAGAGTCGAGGGTTCTATAAAAAACCCAAAACCCATTTAACTTACAATTTAAACCCAAATCAGGGTAAGTGATAAGAGCTGGCTTGTCCTGGTCTCCATACACAGCAACAGAGACAGAACCGTGACATGTTCTGATAATATGTTCCTGCAGAGACATACAAGTAGCATATCAATCAGTAACAGCACATCAAGTTGGCAAAAAACAGACAATAAATGGCTTTCGATTATACCATTGCATTTAAAACAACAAATACTAAATAAAAGAGGAGCAAAACAGGTCATCGAGCATTAGATGTTTTATAGGAGCTCGAATTTATGGTGGCAGTGAAGAAAATCAAGTTTGAAGCTCCATTCAAGCGTCATCACAAAAGTTTAAAGGTTGCCAGAAAAATTGCAGACGTTAAAGAAGATTTAAAACATAGAAACCCTAAATCATGTCTGCACAGATAGCTACGAAACGAAATGAGAAAAATTCTTTGAGGGTTCCTTCAACACATGAAATGGAAGTCGGGTGTAAAGATGCAGTTCATAACATGAAGGTTTCCAAACCTTTCAAGGCAGCAACACATATATAGCATCTGAAGAGGTACCTTTTTAATCAAAATTACTTCACTCGAGCCTACGGTTTTAACAAAAGGTTTATGAGTCTGTGACCACGTTCTAGGCCACGACACCAAGTTTTTTTGTGTCTTTGCAGCCGCAATGCAGCTGCCATTGAGGAGACAACAGCAGCTTCCATTGACCACAGTTCTTTGCAATATCAATAATCGCTTTTCAACTACGGCCAATAACGCACCAGAATTCTCTATAATACCAAGAATCACTTTCCGACCACAACGTTTCCGAGACTGTGTTTTAAAAACCTTGTGTAGTAGCCACTATATATTGTCATTGGAAAAAAAATAGTATGACATAAAAAGTTTACAAACACAATCCTATTTCTTCAATTCATCCAAAATCATGATAACACAGACTCAATTATCTTCCTTCACTGAATCTTCAAATCTTTAAAAAAAAATTAAAACTCTTAACTCATATCGAAAAGTGAACTAGTAGCTAATAGCTATAGCTATATGAAGTAACCTTTTAACACCTAAACCATAGAGAATCACAAGTTCACATTATTCCTGAGTTTTTACATCAAGCTTAATTCATTATCAGGTATCATTTCATCGATCACACAAACGCAGAGAATCAAAACGACATCAACAACTATCGTTTTCGCAAACAAGTTAATAAAAGCTCAAAAACACAATTTAAGCCATTCTTAAGAGAACAAAATACTCAACTCCACACACAAACAAAAAAAAATCAATATAACAAAAAACGGTTAAGAAATCAAAATAAAAAATTAAAAGTAAAAGAAGATAAATGAATAAGAGAAAAGAAAATAAAAAGAAGAAAATGATTATGGAGAATGCAGATAGAAAGATGCCTTAGGTGAAGGAGAGATGGAATCCATGTCCACCGACACTGAATCGGTTGGTGTTGAATCAGCCATGTGAATAGTGAATTAGAGTTTCAATTTGAAATCGCGTTTTGCGTTTCGCGTTTGGAAATGCAGTTTGTGAATTGGATTGGTTTGGTTTGGTTCGATTTGATTATATATATGGCATTGGCAATAAGAACAAACAAAAAAATAATCGCGGCGTGTATTGAGTTTGAGTTTTTTTGTTGTTGTTGTAACTTCTGGTAATAATTAAATAATTAATTAAATTAAACTCGAGCGAGTCAAAACCGAGTCACCGACGATTCTAAATCACGAGCGGTCCGCATCGACAGTTGGAACCTGAGACTCTGGTTCAATTAACCACACTTGGGTTCGCCGACATTTTCTTTTTCTCTTTTTTAATTTTTTCCTTAATATCTTTTATATATAAACATATTAAGTTATATTTTTTTAAAATATTATTTCAACAAAATTAAAATTTATGCATATTTAAGTATTATTAGTTTACATATAGAAATTTTAAAATTAAAAAGAAAATATCAGTTGCTTTGCACTAACAATATATAATAAAAGCTTTACATAATCATTTAGTCATAGGTCAAAAAGTTGATCTAAATATTTAGATTACTTTTTAAATATTCTTTAATTCACTTTTACTATATTTTGATAAAAATAGAATATATTGAAAAGTGATAATCTCACTAGACCAAACATTAACAGAAGTATCTTTATTATAGTGAAGTATACAAAATGTTTTTAGTTAATTAACAAAATTAGAATGTCACATTTAAAGAACAAAATTAAAATATTCTTCATAAAATATAATATTGAGTTGTATTTACACATGTTCCATTTTTACTTGATTGCTTGCAAAAAAGAATTGAAGATACTACATATTTGTGTTTTTATACGTAAAATGTTAATATAATTCTAAATTAGTGGGTTGTTTTATGAAATTAGATTTTACTATTTATATAATGATTTGGCGGATAATTTAAAAAATATTTCTATAAATGCATTTGATTTTTTAGGTTTTCTCTGCTCTACATAAGACTCTGGAATATAATTTATTTAATTTTTAACTCATATAAAATATACTGAAAGAATAAATAATGTTGAGATTTTTCAAGTTGACTTACTTGTAATTTTAATTATTTTATTATTATTAATTTATAAAATTGTCCCTTTTTTAAATATCGACACTTTTGTGTCTCTCAAATCTTTTAACTAAAAAAATAATGATTTGACATATTTTAATGACGTGACATACAATTTTATAATATACGATCATTTAAATATATTATTTAATTATATTTCATTAATTAAATTAAAAATATGAATATTTTTGAAATTAAAATCTAAATTTATATGATATTTTATTCTAATTTCATATATATTAATCTAATCATTTTACATCACCATACATATAAATATGTCACGTTATTTAAAACATCACACATCATTATTTTTTAATTAAAGTATCAAAATAGATGATTAAAATTGTTGACTTTTAAAATAGAATAACCAATTTGGATAATAAGTAAAAATAGAAGAATTAAAATTACAATTAAACCTTTTTAATTTTATAATTATATTAATTGCTCAATTTTTAAGTAACTAAGGAACTTAAGTTAAGAAGAACAATTTAAGAGAACTTAGTTTAATTAAATCATAGTTGGAACTCATTGTCTATCAAATTAAATGTTCATAACTTTATGTATGATTTAAAAAAAAAAGATCAAATCACAATTTTTTAACTGTTTTTATTTTTAATGTTTTGCTTTTTTTTCTTTGTTGTTGACAATTTTAATGTTTTATTGAACGTATTATTATTCTATAATCTCTTATTTAAAAAATTAGCTTTTCAATTATATCTCTAAAGATATATGTTGATTAAAAAAAAGTATAACTAAGCTAAAAAAATATAATACAAAATTAAAATGCAATTATTTATTAAACAAAATAAACTTGAAGTGAGTATACTATTATTTTTTTAAACAATATATTTCTTGTCAAAATATTTTAATTAACCAAAAGATATATACTAAATAAATAAAAAGAGATTAATTTTTTCAATGTCATGATTAATAAAAAGCCGTTAATAAATAACAATCATTTATATATAAAATTTTAGAAATACTTATTATTAAAATTCAATGTTTTTATTGATATGATAATTATATAATGTTGAAAAAAAAATACATTAATAGTTATAAATTAAATTTATATTCGTATTTTTTATAGTCCACTTATTTAACTTTGAGAAAAATTTATATATTTTTTTTAAAAAAATAGTAGTGTTATTTGAACATCAAAAGTCTTGACGATATATGTGATTACAAGATAAAAGTGCATCATTTATTATTGTTGTAATTAAAACAACGAGAAGAGAATAATAATAATAATAATAATAATAATAATAATAATAATAATAATAATAATAATAATTTATCTAAACCATAAATACTTTGTAGGATATTATTTGTATATCCTCATAATATTTTCAAAAAATGTTATCAAATAGAAAAACTATTAATGTTTTTAAATTCATCCAAAATTTGCTTTATATAAGTAATTTGTATTTCAAAATCATATAGTTTTCACACTTCAATATATTAATAAATGTACTTATTTTTTACCGTGTTTTAACTAAAAAATAAAATTTAACACAAACAAATTTCTATACCAAGTTTTGTCCAAGCAAAATATGGTTAAGAGGAATTCTCCAATAAAGGTTATTCATAAATTATCCCATCAACATCAATCATTAATAAAATTTGTTGATATTTTACATTAATAATATGATGTTTTAAAAACAAATTTGTATTATGTGATATACTAAACATGCATATTTGTTTACGTAAAACTTGGTTCATTAAACAATTAAATCATCCGCAATAAATGAAGAAATAGATGGATTACATAAATAAATAAATAAATATATATATATATATATATATTAACAAAATATAATTAAATTATTATTTTATCTATAAAATAGGAATAAAATATTAAAATAATATAGATTTATTTGAAAATTATCAGATATCTTAAAAATAAAAAAGGTAGAACATTTTATATATATATTTCAATGTAGGGATATATTAGTTAATTTTTAAAAAAACACGATATATATATATAATCCGAAATACATTGCCTTCTGTATCCAAAAAAATAACAAGACAATGCAAATTTAACTAAACGATGAACAGAAAACATTAGCAATTCTTCTATCATGCTTTGACTTTAAAAAATTAAAATAGCTGCTAATCATGAGACAATCATCTAATAGCAAGCCAAAATATGAGTGATTGTTATATGCTTCTTGCAACCCACGAATGACACTAAGATAACTACCCTCAACCTTAACTTGATCGAAACCCAAATATAACGCAAGCTCAAATTGAAAGACTAACCTCAAATCTATAGTTAAAGTAATATTAAGATCAAATCAGACTTAAATATTTCAAGTGACTGTTGCCAAAACTAACTCATATGTCTCTAATAATAATGTGAATTTCCTTCATATTATTAAATTTTCCTTCAATATTGTTATCAATGCGATGAGTGATCTATTTACATTCCTAACTAATTTTTTTAGTGTATTTTCAATGAAATACTAATTATTTTATTCTATTTACATATTTAAACTAATTTTTTTCCAACTACATCTCTTAACTAATAATTAATGCATCACTTTCAAATCATTATATTTTATTATATATTTATGATAATTTTTAATAATAAATAATTAACGACGATACATTTTGAAAATTATTATACTTATTCATTTGTTTATTGGATTTCTTAACCTACGTAAAACAAATATTTTTTTAAAAAGAAATTAAATCTATATAAAACGACATTTGTTTTAACAAGTAATTATGTAAAAACAAGAAGAAGAAAAAAAAACACAAGCTTGTTATGAAAGTGTCTGGTCTTTTTATATTTCGGTGGTAAATGATTCCATGAGTTATTTCGTCATAGCCACCGACAATGTTACAAAATTTTCTTTGAATTATGATTATTATTTTTGTTTTTGGAAAGACATTATTATCAAGGATTTTATGTATTAAGCATTTATAAATCAAAGGTAGAAAGTCAGCACTCTAACAATCATGCATTAAAATTGCACTTTGAGACGTGTGTACCTTAACAAATAAAGATGGGCTCCACAACTTGATACATTGGGCAGAAATATCACTTTCAATTTGAATTGGAATTCCTTGTCCCCTACAATTTTACGTATAAGCTTAAATAGGAGTAATAATTCAATATCCAAGAAGAAAACAAAAGAAAGATTTAAATCATGTTGAGAATATGTAAAAGGATTATACCCATCGTGTCTATTTTCCCCTCTCAATGTCGACATGAGTTTCCCCACTCGAGAGGATGTTTTCAATATAATGTCAATTGAGAATTTTAACTTTGTTTTTTTTAATGAAATAATGGAAAATTTACGTATAAGGATAACTACGAGATTTTGAGTTCGAATTCAAAATATAATCTAGTTGTATATATTTTTAACCAAAACCAATTAATTTTTATACAAACTCCTATTCAATACATCTTGATGAAATAAGTTAAGATTCTCTAATAGTGTGTCTAGTGTTAGTGTAGTGACCACTAATGTTGAAAGACAACTACTTTTTCTTTTGACTGAATGGAAAGCCAACTACTTCAAAGAGGTCATTTTCTTTTTAATTTAATTGCAATAAATTCACTAAATGAATTAAGGACACAGGAATGAGGTGTTCAACATCTCTTCTCATACACACATAACTATAATAACGTCAGATCCAACGAAAACTATATAATATGTTCATTTTGTGAGGATGGAGATGCATTCGCCAAATTTTATCCGGTGATCGCACACGGGACAAATACGAATAATAAAAACATAGTGTAAGGCAATAATTCAAATTGAATTTAGAGTCAATGAAAACAAAAAAGAGCTTTGACTTTAGGTTCAACAAGACTGAGGACACGAATTAAAGTCGCATATATTGAAATGACTGATTAACTGGCTCAGGAATTTCGGACCTATCATAAGATTCTATAAGTTCAATTTCTTAATTGTGATTCTTTTTTTTAGTATAGAATTGATTAAACAAGCGTAAATCAATCATATGTGAATTCGGTTTCTAATCTAATCGATTGTAGTTTTTTGAATGTGAATTCAATTTCTAATCTAATCAATTGTCGTTTTCCGACGCTTGATTGTTAACTATAATTCATCAATTAGTGTGATGCTTAATACATACAATTTCCATTATTGACTCGATGATTAGTTATATAACATATCCAAAAAGACTAAATCGTGAGAGTACCTTGGAGTGTCAATAAAGGGTCAAAGATCTTAAATACGAAAATTTGGATATGTTAAGAAATATGAAGAAAAAAAATCTTTAAATTTAAGTTTATTCCAACATATATACAAATCTCCAAAAACTCTTGTAACAAAAGAACGTTAATTTTCATTAAGGATATATATCAATAATTTGTTGAAATCAACCTCATGTCAAAATTTAAAGGTAAATTAAAAATCTATGTGAAATGCTATATTGAAAAACGTGATATTGATAGAGACCAGAGGAATAGAATTAGTCAATCCACACCCAAATCAAATCATAACATTTTGAGATTATAGGCTATTGTATCATGAAATATATAGATATACTATCTCATATCGAGAAACTCAAAAGTTGCATCATGTTTTATTAGAGACATCAAAATAGATCGTAGTATTTGACTCAATCCTCCCCAGCCAAACTCGTTGATTGGTTGGACTCCACAAATCCACTGACCAACCCGAAATCCGAACTATCTGTACATCTATCATTTTATTTACTATCTTGACATATATCATTTTGTTTGTTTTTTAACAACAAAAAATAGATATACTTACCTAATTATGTTTATTATCTTCCTTTAAAATCACTTTTATAAGCTTTGGGATATTGAAAAAACCATTTATAAAAAGGATCATGTATCTCCTAAGAATACAACAAAAATAAAAAATTTATATTAAAAAAAATAAATTTTAAATTTTCAAAAATTAAATATACAATTCTCAATGTACTTTTCAATATAGTATATTTATCTTTAAATACTTAACAAATATTCTAAAAACACTTGTTAGTAAACTAAGATACACTTCCGATGAATTTTTGGTCAAGGACATCTACACACTGCAATAATGATTAGTCTTCTTTGAAAACTAAGATACACTAAATATTGGATAAAAAATAGATTAATTATTGTCATATCTGATAGGAAGCTAAAGGAGATAACTGAAATTAGATTATACACATAAGAATCGTCCTTATGAGACCCACAATGTAACCTCTTATTTGCCACTAGACACCTTAATGAATTGGATAGAGACTAAGGCTATGATCTGAAGTTCAGAGAGAAAGGGAGATGACGATTTTGAGAATATGGGAATGAGGAGGGTGAAAATCTCCAACCTTGCATAAGATTTTAGTTTTCTTCATTGAACTAAAACCCTACGATACATTATACATGGCAGCAAAAGAAAATGTATCTAATGTATGTATTGGAGAATAACATTGGAGGATTTTGAATAAGTTTTAAAATCCACTACATCTCTATCTTTCTCTGGCTCCTAACTCCCAAACAAAGTCAAAGTAATTGTTACGACAAAAAGAGACTAAAAGCTAAATCAACATATGAATAACGAACTAAAATATAAAAGCTGAATATTTAGAAGGATACAAAATATATTCAAATTTAATTACTTCTAACGTGTTTTAGTGTTTACTGGCTTCAAGACCAAGTCAGATGCTCAATGAGTACAGTTAGGTAATTTGAAGTTTCAGAGTACATTATGTCATGGCATTATGCCAACTAAGTTAAAATTGAAGGGCCCACTATGCTAGAGGATCTTGTGCTCAATGTTTCCTATTCAGTAGCAGCAAAAGTAACCAAAATGGATAGCCATAAAAAATTGCCAGCATTGCATCCTCTCATAACTTTTCATCAACTATATTGTACCATTACTTCCTAACCTTCCATTACTCCTAAGCTACGTGAAACCAAAATACCTCGCCACACTCCCACTATCCAAATCTATCATTGTTGCCTGAATATACAGGGGTTTCCTCTCACTGAATTCTCATGAAACTGACACCTCATATACTTTAGTTGTGCTTTCTTATCATCCTCAATTCCCTCTTTGCGTTTTCTAGTTCCATCTGTGGTGGCTGTGCTCGTTCTATCATCACCAGACAAACTTATGGTGTCCACAGCATCATGCATCTCTACATCACCACCACCAATTACATCTACCTCGGAGCCTTCATGTATACAATTTAAAAAGAGATGTTTGATCACCGGAAGCCTACACTCGGTTCTTGAAGTGAAAAAGAAAGCCTTTGCACGATGCTTGGCAGTTTGACAACCAAATATCGCCAATCCGTCTTCCTCGACAACTAGAAGCCATTCTGAGTATGAAATCACTAATCATTAGTTACGCAATAAAACAAAGGGATAAAAATCTGACAGACAAGAGGAAATAGACTATGCAAAATGGGCAGCTCATCTCAGTTAACCATAGTTGGAATCCAATCACCAACAACACCAATACAACTTGAAACTGCGTGCAACCACATTCAACTATACAGCTTGCTGGAATTTTTAAAAATTTAAAAGCCTCTTCTCAGTCAAAAGAATAACAAAATTTGAGGGGTAGTTGGAGGAACTCACTTATAAGAGCTATGGGAGTGGAAACATTTGGTCTGTTGATCTTTCTGTCTATGCCACTTTGACTAATAACCCAGTTAATCAATTGATTAGGAATGCAGGATCTACAGAAGGCATTTACATAAGAAGTAGCTTTCCCCTGATCACCATTTACCCTGTTGCCAAGCAGATTATGAGACTTATCAGCTGAGACATTATGGAAACACCTTCATAATTCATTCCTCAACGGTACAATAGGCTTTTATCATACCTAGCAGACTGGATAGCTAACTCAGAAACAAACAACCAATTAATAGCAAAATCTTTGAGGCTATTGGCATACAGTGAAACTCCGGTTTGAGGATTAATGAATGAATAATCCATCATCATCACAGAATTGTACAAGACTTCTTTTAAAAGAACTTCATTTTCAGAACCCTATAGCAAAACAACCAGTAGATTGGTGAATATAACAGCAAGAATTAGAAACGAGGAATAAAATGCATCATACACTTCTTGAAGGGAAATGAAAAAAGACATTCTATAACTAAAGAACTCAAATTACCGACAAAAGAAGGTTTCCCCGTATCGGAGTCAATGTTGAGAAGATTATGGCAATGAGTAATCAATGCTACTAACCAAGTAGTAGCCCCTTTTTTTTACTGGGAATATACATGAATAATTGGTGAACCACAATTATCATATGAACCACAATTATCAATGCTACTAACCAAGTAGTAGCCCCTTTATAATAAGTTTTAAAATTTTAACATCTAAATCATAAATATCCAATATTGCTGAACAGAATCGATATTTAAACTCCTGGTCTTACCTCAATTATCATATGAAGAATAAAACTTGAGTGCTAACTTTTTTCATTTTCATAAGGAGTAGGACCCAAAGCTCTCCTCACCTATACTCTATTATGAAAAATAGGTTTTCCATGCCGACAAAAAATACGCTTGGATGTTATCACAAGCTAACCAAAGATTTGTTTGGTAAATTATTAGATCAGAACATCAGTTTTGTTCTGTGCTTGGTGCATATAAAAAACAGAACAAAACAGGACCAGAGATGGAAAATCGGTATGTTTTAGTTATCTAAAAGGACGGAAAAAAGTGAACAAAATAGGTTGATCTAATTCATTCTGTCCACATGCCAAATGCTACTTAAGTAACCTATTTATAGAGGCAGTGGCATCATGACATGACTGGCCTTGGTTTAACCTGTGTCGAGTAGGCTAATATGAGGGCTTGAAATTATTTGAAATTAGTCTTACCCAGACATAGTTTCCTGGAGAAAAAGATAGGTGATTTTCCTGCAAGTCCTTAATTCCAAATTATAATCAAGTAATGCTAGATAAAAGACATGGTATGATGGTACTGACCAGCAAGGAGATCACTGGTAAAACTGGCTCCAACAAAATCCTGAAAAGGGTATCTGATATGCACCAATAAGCAGTCAGGAAGTACACACACGAAAACTGTAATGATGTCACCCCAGAAAGCACAAGGATTCGACCAATGTCAAGCTGAGAAATAAACAAATAAAGGTAAATCTTAAACTAAGAAAATTGACAATTTTGTATGATCAGATTGACCCATACAAATACAGGAGACAACTCTGAATGGATGGTTCATGAATGTACATCAAAACCAACCTGAGTATTAGGACATAGATATAAATGCTACCGTCACTCACTTTGACACTTTATCGCGGATATGGCCACGTCACACTTCTCTTTAAACTCAGTTACTTGTTTACAGGCTCACCATGTTTAGTTCTTTGTAATTCTTTTTTTTTATTATGTGCAAAAAATCAAAGGCTCTTGGTAAACTTTTTGCACGCCAAAATGTTTGTAATCTCATACACCACAGCTCAAGTACTCCATAGCTGCTGCGACCCATGATTAAATAACAGCAGAAGGAAGGATATGGACAGACATCAAACACAACAATCTGACACATAAAGCCAACCTTCAAGTTTCAGGCCCTAAATCATCTGCTAAACATCAACAACAAAAAAAACAAATCTTTTCCCAAATTTCACAAAGCCCAAATCAAATTATTCCAATAAAACTAGCAACTGTAGAGATCTTTCAACGGGGGCTTTTGAGGCGGTAAAGTCAATGGGTTAGGCACAGATGAGTTTCTTCCTTATGTTGTTATGGATCTTCTTCGGTCCTTCATTCGATAGCAACAATGGAGATGTTGAATTAGGGGTGCTTTCCAAATTCGCATATAAAGTATTTTGAGAATAATTTCAATATATTATTTAAAAATAAAACTCTAATAAATTCTTTAAACTTGTTCAACCGGTTACCATTTTAAAAGATTGAAAAATGAGTGACGTGGTCATATGCCCGTATCTGCGAGAGAGTGTCTAACCGAAAGTGTTAAAGTGACTGACAGTAGCATTTCTCAAATAAACAATCAAAATTAAATTTCATCAAGATCTGGCTTTCCTAAAATGCAGTAGAACCTAAATTCCAACATAATGAAAGAACATGATTATATATATAGATAGATAGATATATAGATAGATAAAGGCAATTGCTAACAAAGGCATCATTAGGGTGAAAACAGAAAACCAAAAAGTACATTAACTAAGAACAACAAAGTTATTCATTACATAGAAATTGTTATTAAGGTTGCTAAGGAAAAGAGAGAGAATGCATAACAATAAAAGGTTAAAGTCTTTATGAAAGTCGTTTTGAATTTATCATACCCCACCCCATTATCCACACGAGTCAATCATATACATTAATGTAATCACTTGAAAAACATCTAACTAGTTGTTATCAAAGCTATAGAAAACAGAATGATGCTGCTATTATGGCAACAACATCATATTTTTCCAATAAAATTGCACTAGCAACACAACTACAGTTGAGACTAACATAGCAGTGTTTGACCACGATTCACATTAACATTGAGGACTGCAACTGCAATTTAAAACCTTGCTAGTAATAAGTATGAGAAGTAACAAGTTCTTACCCAAAAAGTAAAAATTCTGAAACCCAGTCGTGATCTGAGCTGCAGAATCATGCAACTTCTTCTCCTTCTCCTCTTTTGTGATCCCCACATCAAAAATCAAACACATTTTCAATAAAAAAGCTTCAAACATAACAACCCCAGCCAAAAAGCCAACCTCACAACAACCCATTTCAATTCCCTTTCGAACTCCATCACTCACAAAAGGGAAAAACCCTTTCAAAAAATCACCAACCTCAAACAAACCACGACCATAATAACAATCACAAACAACCATCCAAACCGGTATCAAATCCACAAAATCCTCCTCCAAAAAAACAATCTTCCCATCATCACCTAAAACCCTCTCCTTCATACACAAAATGCTACAATAACTAACAACCCCATCTACCAAACCCTCAGTGTCACTCTTCATTTCTTTCTCATAAACCATCAAACGATAAAGCTCAAACACCAAAGGTGCGAGAACACCTATCCTTTTCATGGACACGCACCCATCAGAACACGAAACAAGCAACTGAAACAAACCCTTAACCGACGCTATTGAAGTTCTAGAAGCTTCTCTTCCCATTCCCAATCTATTATTGTGAAATTCGAGAGCGGAATAGAACCACACGAGTGGAATTGGAGGGTCTGGGGTTCTATGAAGCGTACGAGAAAAGATTGAACTAAAGTCACTGAAATCGGTGGTGCCTTTCCGGTGTTCTGCTATGAAACGATTGATTGATTCTCTGAGCATTGGTTGGTAGTAAGGTTGAAGTTGTTTCGACGGATTTTGGTTCATTTTTTGGAAGTGAGAAATTGTTGAAGCCTTGAAGGAAGTGATGGTGTTGCGAAGCGTGGAGACGAAAGTAACAGTTGTTGAAGAATCACTGAAATTCTGAGTTTGGTGCGGTGAGAGAGAAACCCTAGCTTTTGGTTTTGAGAGTGCTTCTGAATGGAGCTAGCACATGGAAATGGGAGGAGGGAATATGCACTTTCTTAACGGGAAACTTTTTTGAATTTCTTTTTTTTTTTCATCTTCTTCTCTAAAATTTTCAACACTTTATTAGAAGTGTTAATAAATTAAGACAAGTTTTACTATAATGTTAAATATATTAAAGGGAATAGAATGTTATAACTTGTTTATTCTATGTTTACTTTTACATAAACTTTTCTTTCTAATATTTAAAAAACACTTTATACAGATTTTTTTATTCAAAACACTTTGTGTAGAGTAAAGACACTGTTTTCCTGTTTATTCAAAACACGATACTGCATATAATATGAAAATTATTCTAATGCAAGTTTATGACATAAAATTATTCTAATCTTCATATAATATAATATGAAAATTTACAATACATACCCAAAAAAGTAATCTTAAACAACGTATTTTGGCTTAAATATTTCCAATCTTACTCGATTATCTTAGAAAATCATGTTTGGATGATTTAATCACAAACATCTGATAATTCTTGTAAAAAAAGGTTTTGTTTCGTATGATTCATTAATCAAATATTCAAATTTTAAATAATAAAAATACCAAGTATTCCTCCCTACCAAAAAAAGAAATACAAATTATTCGTCGTACATAATTTGTCTTACACATAATATTGAAATATAATAAGAGAAAATAAATATCATGCACTATATGCGCATTCAATATATAGTTTAATTTTATACTAACATTAACAATCAAATAATTTGATTTAAGTAATTAATAAATTTCAATTGATGGTAGATTATTTAAGACTATCAATTTTGAAGAATTCACATTAACAATCAAAGAACTTAGACGATCAATTCAGACAAATCCTGTTAGGATCAGTGGGTTGGAGGGTAAAAATGTAAAAAAAAAATAGAATTTTTGAGTATATAGAAAGGGAAGAAAAAAAGAAGTTCTCAAACTTTTTTTTAAATAGCCTGATCCAAATTACCAAAAAAAAAAAAGCTGCTTGATGCGAAGGTAAAGAGGAACAACGTCCTTCATCGTTGTAGTTCAAAGCACTCAGCTTCTGAAACTGCAATTGAAAAAAAACAGCAAAAGATGGATCCAAAATTAACCGAAGTTTCTCAGTTCTTCGATCGGTTTAAGGCTGCGTTTCTCAGAAACGACTTTGATTCATGTTCCAATCTCCTTTCTCAGTTAAAGGTAACTCCAACCCTACAAAACCCTAGTTTATTTGTTACTCTAATTTCAGTAAATGGTGCATACATTTTATTGCTCCTTGAAGTTCAATTCACTTTATATAATTGGAATTTAAATTTGGCTATTCTTGTGAAGTAAACCGGCTTTTGGTTGCTTCAGTGTGAGATCGTTTTAGTAACTGTGAATTTTAGATCAGGTGTATTACAGTGATAAACATGTTTGTTCTTGATTTAATGAGTTAACTTTAACCCTATGGAAAAAATGTAAGATGGATTTTGAAAAACTAGTGGCTGAGTTTGGTTTTTTGAGGTACAGTGGCGATGAATTCAAGTGTGGGAGGAGGGGAAGTTTTGGTTTGAGAACATGGTGTGTGTTGTTAGTTATTTGGCTTACATGATTACTTCAAGCAGTTTAAATTTGTAATTTATGTTGGCCCAGCTTAGATTTAGCTTATAGCTTGTGGATTCTTTTTTTTAATTAAAATAAGTTTATGATTCTTTGCTTATGGAAAAGTCCTTATAAGGTAAATGAGATGAGAGAGTTTTTCAAAAGAAAAGTTATATGTTGAACTTAATTATAATTTATATGTGAAAATATTGTTTAAATAAATCATGGTTTTTGTAAGAATCTTTAACATTTCTTTTTACACAATTGTTTGTTGAGAGAATTTTATCCAAACTGGCTCATAGTCTCTAATATCGTATTTTGCAATGTATTAGCTTCCTTTTCGCTAGTACGTAATTGCAGTTGCTTCTGTTTTGTTTTTCAATTCTTAATGCAACTTCTGAGTGGCCCTTTGCACTTTCAGGTGTTACTAACAGGGTTTAGAAGCCTTCCACCCTTGTTTGCAGATACTCCTAATGCAGTTCAGGAGTTAACAATAGCAAGTAATATTCTTCATTCCAATCAGTTATTCTGGTATTTTTTTCCATTTTTCTTTGTTACAATCCTGCATTGGTGCATTCTTTTCTAACTCATATTTTTTAAGTAATAAAAGAAGACCCACTTCATCAAATATCATTTGAGTGAATCTTAAATTAGGTTGATATTGTAAATGAAATTTTAATGGATTAGCTTGGCTATGAACTCTTTGTGATATAAATCGGCATTACTTTCCCTGCCTACTGTTGTAGTTGCAAGTTGCTCCTGTTTTGTTCGTCAGACCATGGTTAGTAAGACAACTATGCTATCTGGTTGAGGTGAAATTACAAGTTAGCCTTTAACTTACGGCATGACAAATACTGTATACTAGAGGAGACAAAAAATAGAATAGTTTTTATATTTAAAATTGGAAATTGTTAAATGCTTCAACGGAATAAAATGATGAGCCATTGGTCATATTAATTATCAACTATACAAAATAAAATACTAAAACTTTTCTCCCATGACTCAAACATATTAATTAGAATGAATAAGATAATAACTGCTTATAAAATGAAGAGGAAAAATTTTCTGCCAATAAGTTCAGTGTCTGAAATGTGCTTTTTTCTTGTTGGTTGTTGAAATGTTCAGGGGATATATATGAGCATGCTGTTGTCCTTAGTGTAAAAATTGAGGATCAAGATGCCTTTGAAAGGGATTTCTTCCAGTTGAAACCTTATTATACAGATGCCCGGTATTTGATTCTTATCCCTTTATTTACAATTACAAGTACATAATATATGTTTCTAATCTCGGACAGCTGAATCTGGAACCAACACAATTACATTTCCTGTTCACTTAACATTTATTGTGTAGTATATGCCAAGAAACATAAAAGTAGTATTGATATTGCCATATCGGAGTGTGATTCTATTTCTAACTCATTTGCTTTCTTGTGGAGCTATTTTTATTTATGGAGACTTCTCTTGTGTTGCAGTAATCGTCTTCCACAATCTCCTCAGGAGTACCCAATACTTGGTCTCAACCTGTTGAGACTACTTGTGCAGAATAGGATTGCTGAATTCCATACTGAGTTGGAACTACTTTCATCCACTGCTCTAGAGAATCCTTGTATTAAGCATGCGGTGGAGTTGGAGCAATCTTTTATGGAAGGGGCTTACAATCGTGTCTTGACTGCTAGACAGACCGTGCCACATGATACATATGTTTATTTCATGGATCTTTTGGCTAAGACTATCAGGTAAATAATTGTTATGATTTTTTCTTATAGCCAACCAGATGATCGAATTCAACTGTTAAACTGGAACTCCACTTATATTTCTTTGCTTCTGAAATCGGACATTGTTAGCTTTTTTTATTATTCTCCTCTAAACTAATTTCTATAATTATAAATTTTGAGTTATAAATAGTATTATTATAGCTCTATTTTTTCTAGTTCCTGTAATGGAAATTTGGTAGAAGCACGACCTTTATTATAAATCTGGAAGCTCCACACCTTTGTTGTATGTTATTTTTCCATTTTTACACATCTATATCAATTTGCTAATTGGAATGTAACTTTCTTTAAACATTCAGAGATGAGATAGCAGGATGCAGTGAGAAAGCATATGATTATCTTTCAACCAATGATGCCAAGCAAATGTTGCTTTTCTCCTCAGACCAGGAACTTGTGGAATATATTAAAGAGGTGAGAAATGTCACGACTCTTGGCGTCTCTTGTGAGAGCATGAGAGGGGAGAGACATTAATCTTGGCTATGCACTGTACATTGATTAATTTATCTCATGAATGCATGAATTTATCTTATTCGTTTCATGTTTCAATATATATTGCTAGTGTGGTTTTACTTGATACGCGTAAATCTCGTTTCTCAATGTTGTTTTGTTCTCCGGTTCTAAATTCATTATCTACTGATTGCAGGAGCATCCTGAGTGGGAAATTAAGAATGGTTCTGTCTTTTTTCAAAAGGCAAAAGATTCTGCACCTTGCAAAGAAATACCCTCCCTGCAACTCATCAACCAAACACTTAGTTATGCTAGGGAGTTGGAGAGGATTGTCTGAAAAGAAATGCACTTGCGATGGCTTATGTGATTTTTCCCAAATCGCTGATATCGTCTTTTGAAATTGTTAACTTCTGATTCAATGTTTTATAGGGTAAAACTATCATTTTAGTCTCTGAAATGATATAGGATGCTGTCATTTTGGTCTCTAACTCAGAAAAAATTCAAATTAGTCATCGATCATCAAAATATCAGTCAGTTTAGACTCTGACGTTATAACGGTCATCAATTATTTAGACGGTAAGTTGTATCATTTAGAGATTTTTATAATAGTAAGATGTATATTTCAGTGACTATTTTGATGATTCGATACTAATTTGAGTTTTTTGCTGAGTAAAGGATGAAAATGGCAATGTTCTATACTTTCAAGGATTAAAATAGTAGTTTACCCTTAACTATAAGATGATTTATCTCTTTCTTCTTTAATGTGCTAAAAATCATTCTATACTTATGTCAGACTTCTATATCATGATAATTAGATACTGAATGAAAATGTAGTAGGCTGGATTCAATCTCATTGAAAGGTTCATATTCAAATCATGGTGATGTGAATTTATTGGAGTATTGTACTCTTTGAACACTTTAAAAAAATCAGAATGTTGGTGTGCATGTCTGATCTGTTTCCTGAAGCAAATTAGGGCCAATTGCATTTGGTAATTTAGTGTTGATTAAGATTATGTTTGGATATTTTAAAATAGAGTGTAATTGAATGAAATAGAACGAAGCTTTCGGTCTATTGTATGAACATTATATAATGGATTTGGGGGCTGTGGATAAAGTAAAATTATGATCTATCCTAGTACAATCATGATTATGTCATAATAGTGAATCTATGAGAAGGAATACACCAGATCCATATCCGGTTATAAAAAACTGGATAAATTGATTTAGATCTTTAACTGGCCCATATATTATTATTATTCTTGGTGGATAACCATATCCAATTTTTGATACCCATTAACCAAAAACAAAACTAGAAGAAAGAGTAAAACAACGATTTATGAGAGTATTGTTACTTATTGATAAAAAAAATTAAAAAGTTTAAATTAGTTTTTGGTTGTTTTAATTTATTTTTAATGTTTAATTTTATCTCTCTTAAGTCATTTAATGAATTAATGCAAGTTAGTCCTCAAGATTCAAAGTGATAATTAAAGTAAGTTTTATTTCGTCTTTAGACTTTTGTTCAATTGATAAGTGTCAATATTAAGTTAAACATCATATTTTATATTTAAATTTAATATTTTGCAGTTGTATAAATTAATTATAGCGATATTTATTATATCTTATAAATAAAGATAAATAAAAAGTCTTATTTAAAAGGTGGATCTTTTGTTGTCCCCTTACACTATTTGTAGAATACCTTTTTATGTCTAAAAGTTAAAAATATAATACAACACCAAGCATAGAGAAAACAGAACAAGTATAAGTATTTATAATACAAGAAAATATAATACAATGTGATCTAGGACTAGGACTATGGTCCTTTAATTAATAATTACAACCATATCTACAAAAATATCATCCTAAAAAAACTAAGCTGTAATCAATTTACACTGTACTAAAAAAATCATATTTTCATAATTAACCACAAAGAAATACCACAAATCCAATCTAAATTATCCCCCACTTGGTATTACTCTACAAAAACATAATTCCTCTAAACTTCTATTAGAAATTCAGTCCTAGAATTTAACTTATCATTAAAATACTATCTATCACTCTAAAATTCATCAAAGTAAACATGATTTATTAATAGCTATTAATTACAACGTGAACCTGATATTTGGTAAGCAAAAGTTGCAGTAGTGAAACAAAATTCCCAACTTTAAACATATAAAAAACCCTAGTGATTTGATATAATTAGAATCATATAAAAAAAACCAAATTAGAAAACTCTAAATAATGGATATTTTAATTTCATAGATTCATTACAAGTTGTTGTTATGTTCACAGAATCACAGTTGAAGGCGAACCAAGAGGGGTTGGTTGGTGGCTTAGCATGCACATCATGGTAGGAGTAGGGTCGTGAGGCCGAACCAAAGTGTTTTGCGCGATTGCTCGAAAGATAAAACAGTCATATATGTTAGTAGCTAAGTGGATATCAAGTGTCCTAGGAAGTTGTATCCAACATAGATATTATCTAAAGCCTCCATGAATCATATAAAAGTAAATTACATAGACACAACAGCAACAACAACAAAAATGTTTAAAAATGAAAAAGAGTACTCCGGTTTTTAATTTAATTGAATTATAATTTTGCGATGTTTGATAGTTAATTGGAATATTTTGATGATTGTGATATTTAATTAAGTGAAAGAAACCAAATTCACATATGATTGAGTACTTGTTTGATCAATTCTATAATCAAATAAGAATAGAATCACGAATTAAAAATTAAACTATGTGATAGGTGAAATTCGAATTAGTGGATTAATCGTTTTGTTTAAATAAAAAATTTAAAAAAGTCTTTTTTAATTTCAACTTCAATTTGGTTATTATTATTATTATTATGTCAGAAGTCATTGCGAAACGACTCGAGTTATTATCTTTATTTACATTTTATCAATTGTATTTGACTCGTGTGTGACACATATCAAAGTTTAACATACTTGGAAAATGCACTTCCAAATGCTTTTTTAAGAGAAATATGCATTGATTTTTTTCCATTTTATCCGAGAAAAAAATCACACAAATTACATGACATTTTGTATATTTTATTTTTATATCATCTTTTTAATTAAAATTTTCTATTATGTTATACATACAAATTTATATATCAAAATATCATATTTTTTTATCATTTGGAGATCGCAAGGTGAGATTCGACTGAAAGGATTTTTTTCTCCAATAAGAGGAGATCGCACTCAGGGTGCGACCATATATTACCTTTTATTTATTTTTATAACAAATGACTAATAGTTAATTTTATAAATAAAAAACAATTTCATTCTATTTAATTGATAGAAAAAAAATACATCAAAATTAATGTAGTTGAATAAATATGTCAAAACAAATAAATCAATGTGCTATATTATTTTAACAACTTGCTCATATTTCCAATCTAGTGGAGATATATTAGTAATTTCATTCTATTTTATTATTTTTTATTTATTAGATCAAGAAAATAGGAACGAGTTGTCAACAAAATATAATGAAATTGTTAATTTATATACAATAGACTACAAAATATGAGAAGGTTGTTAAAAAATGTAGGATATTATTTGTTTTCGCACGTTTACTCAACCACATTAACGTTTATTTATTTTTTCTTCCATTAAATGTATTTTTTGTCGCGACTTTTGATAGTAAAAAAAGTAAGACATTTTAGTATATAATTTTTAATGTAGGGTATAATAGAGAGTTTTGAATTAAAAAAAAAATAATATAAAAGAAATTCAATCGACTATTTCTTCTAATTTTGACTATCTATGTATGGTTGTAGAGTCAATATTTAACTATTTCACCCTCATTTGATATGCTCCATATATATATCAAAATGTTTATATAGTAAATATATATACATAATAATTATTTATTAAATCAATATAATATTTACTAAAATAATATACATTTTTACTATGATTTATTATGTTATTTATTGTTTTTGGTCAATAATTGTGTTATTTATTATATTATTATATAAACTCTTTATATGTCTATTTTTTACTAAAAATAAAAGGTACATGTTTACTAAAAATAAAAGGTACATGTAGTTCACTTAGCTCCGTCAAGTTCTTTATTTTGAGGTGAATGTTCATCCTATTTGTCATATTTGTCCATCTGTCCCCCAATAAATTATTGGAAGCTAGAATCAGGTATTATATTTTACATTACGAGAAACTAAGATCCGATAAAAATGTATAAATATGAGGGGTTGGATGAACATCTACCTCTTTTTTATTGTACATTTAAGTCACACAGACCCATAATTAAAATAGAACAAACCCATTATATCATAACCCTAAAATTTATTATACAAGTTTACAAATCAACAAATGCAGCGCCACCTCAGTATGTTTCTCAATGTTTTTAAAATTAGTTCAGATTGATTGGTAGAACTGAGAATTGGAATCTAATTATGTTTGGTCTGACCAGTAAAATCGATATTCTAAAAAAAACCATTAAAAAACCGCATGGACCGAAAAGAACTGCATAGAATTAGTGAACATATCGAATCAAGATGCGTTTCGAAAAACCACTAAACCTAAGACACCGAGTAAAATAAAATTAAAAATATAATAAAAGATGAATCTTATTCACAGCATTAACACAAAGGGATCCTTATGTGTAAAAAATATTACATAGTAGTTTGAAATTCAACAAATCAAATATTTGATCCTTGATCCAACATATTGGGAGTAATTTAATTAGCAGGTTGAAATTCTTACAAAGAGATTATGCCCAACTTGTTGGAAGCAAGAGAGGCCTCTGATAACAACTCCTTGATTTGTTGAGGTTATTATATTTTAACTTGGGGTATTTTTGGGGTGTAGTAATTTTGTTAAAGCATCATTTATCACTTATTATGTTGAATGTGGTGTTTTTGTGGGTATCATCCAAACTTTTTTTGTAGTATTTCTGAAAATGGACTTTGTATTGCAATTTGAGGGTGGAAGATTTGCTTTCTTTTTCTTATAATGAAAATGTTAACCGTGTTCTTTTGTCCCTATTTAACCTAAGTTAAATTTATTTAAAAGTGTTTGTTTTTATTAAAGTAATTATTATTGTTGGTTGTGTTTATGGCCACTTATTTATACTATTTCCACTATGAACTTCATCTGGTGAGAAATAAAATATTACAAGCCTATTTATTTACTCAAAAATCGATGTGGTTGGTCATAATTATATCCAATTTTATGAGAATGATAAAAGTTACATACATGCATGATAGATTTTGAGCACGTTCTTTGCTAATTGACTGTTTTGGCTAAACGAGCATAATAACTCAAATGATTTGCCTCCAACACTTAACATAACAACTAGTAAAGAATATCATAAATAAAAAGATCCATTATTTAGGATTTTATGATTTGGGTTTTTATTTTTATTTTTATATGACTCTAATTATATTAAATTGATTGATTGATTATGAAATTAAGTCTAATAGTACTATATTTGTGTTGTGTATTCACTGCTAGGATTTCTTTATATGTTTTAAAATTGGAGATTTTGTATATAACCGACGACATCAAATATTTGTTTTTTCCTTCGTGTTATTCTGATTTTGCAAATATTTTGATATTTTTGTTAATGATAAAAGTCGTAAAATAATTGTTTAAATTTATTTCAATACCTAATTTTTTGACTAAATAGAATTCTAAAAAAGAAGTTTGATTTATTCTTACCCCATATCGTATATGTTTATCCTTATAACAAACCATAAGAACAAATTATCAAATAAAAATGAATGTCTTATTTTCGAACTTTAATTCCATATAACAGATTAGGGACATATCTATGTATAAGTGAGGGTGTGCCCCTACACACCCATGTAATTTTAAAATTTACACATACCACCCTTCTTTTTTTGCATTTTGATCACCCTGAATTTTTTTTTTGTTGCACCTTTGATCCAAGACAAAGTTTTCAATTAACTGTTTGGGTCTTGAATGGAGTAAAATTATGGTCTATCTTTGCACAAGATTTATAAAATAACTCAGGTGGAGAGGATATGTTGTGATTATGTTATAATGATTAATAAGTAGGAAGAAATGCTATATTTAGTCTCCCATTTCGTATCTATATTATAAGAGACTTTCAAAGTGTCATTTAAACCACGATTATGAAAATATGTAAAAAAAATTCGAAAAGAAAATGAGTTGTGGAACAATTATCTAATTATCTAAGAAAGATAACTTGACTGAGCAACAACAATTCTTGTAGAGAAGCCACATTCTATGCCACATATTAGAAATTAATGGTGCTTATGTTAATTAAGTTGAAAAAGCAGTAACTTGCGTTCACTTTAACTTAAGAAATCAAAGTAACATTTTTTAGGACAAATGAACCAACTCACACTTAAAAATAAGCTGGAAATTAAAAAGATATTTAAGTCATTTGAAAAACAAAAAATGGATATGTAACAATTAAAACAAAATATTTAGGTGAAAAATTGGGTTTATGTTTGTTGCCTTCAAAATTCTCACTTAATTTAAGAAATGTTTATAATTAAACTCAAATTTTATTAATAATCTGTTAATTGTTGATTATGATTAATCGCAGTATAAAAAAATTGTATTTTTTTTACACGAGGTTATATATTAAATTAAATTATAGCAAAAAAGAGACATATATTTTTCTGAAGTAAAAAAAAAAAACAGAGATATTTTGGTGAGGCAAGTTGGATGAAGTATAGAGTATTAATTGTTGTTAATATTTTCCACTATAAAAAGAAGCAAAGACACGTGACTAAGACGCAGCTATTCGAACATAACCCTATCTATCTAGGGCTTCTTCTTCTTCAATCCAATTTCAATTTCAATTTCAATTCCAATGGCTGACGAATCCCAATACGAAACAACTCCACCCTCCTTGAAACGCAAGTACGATGAACAACCTCCTCACTCTCGACCCACCGGTTTCTCCGACGGACCTCCTCCTCCTTCATACAACAACGTTCCTCCCCCTTCCACCACCGATTTCGAACTCATCAAACAACGCGCTCAAGAAGTCGCCGCTCGTCTTCTCAGCGGCGCCCCTCCCCCATCAGATATCACCAAACGTCCCAAAATCGATAACGGCGTTTCCTCCCCTTACGATTCCACCGGTTAGGGTTTCATCACTTTTCTTAATTACTTTCATTTAATTAAGTGTTACCTATTCTAAAATTCAACAATTTTAAGCTTGTTTGTTACAGTTTTTTTTAAGAACAATCACTATTTTTAAGTTTTCATCTGTTCCTTATAACTTTTGAAATCTGAAAATAACCTTAAAACGGCTCAAAAACGAGAAGCAGCTGTTTTCATTAGCTTTTCATAAAATCGTCTTTTACAGCTTTTGTTTTTAGGTTTTTAAAAGTCTCTAAATTATTGAATGCTAAAATCACTTTTTTATAAATTGATTGTAAAAGAGAGGCCCTTAGTGAAACCTTTCAAAAATTGATTATTTATTTTGTAAGTGTATTTTTAGGAAAAAATTGTAATAAACGGACCCTAATTTATTTAATTATTTGATCCGTCTTTTTAATTTTTTAATCTTTGATGTAGATTTGAAGAATCAATATTCAGCCCCTTCGAGTATACCTTCGTACACGCATCAAGGTTCGAGCAAAAAGATTGAAATCCCTAATGGGAGGGTTGGTGTTATTATTGGAAAAAGTGGAGAAACCATCAAGTACCTTCAGTTACAGTCTGGTGCTAAAATCCAAGTTACTCGTGACATGGATGCTGACCCTAATTCACCTAATAGGTTAGTTGAGCTTACTGGTACTCCTGATGCCATTGCTACTGCTGAGAAACTCATCAATGAAGTTCTTGCTGAGGTATCGTTTTCTCTCCACACACTATTTTCTTGTGTTTAGTATCAAATTTACACACCAAACTATCTCAATCCTTAGAAGATTTAGTCTTACCAAAGATCTAAAGTTTCATGTTATGTATCTGCATCATTAGTGTTACTAAATATATAATTAGTGTTACTTTTAGAAAAAAAATATATATTAATCTTATTTGGTGTTGAAGTTTTCAAGATTTGTGCCGTGATGTGACAATTTTTATGTAAAGTGGACTTATTTTTTATTGCAAGAATGTTTCTTTTGTGGTTTGTATTGTGTTTTTAACAGGCTGAATCTGGAGGTTCTGGCCTTGTTACTCGACGAGTGGCTGGACAAGGTGGGTCTGATGAGTTTGTGATGAAGATTCCAAATAACAAGGTGGGCGAAGGAGTTGTTATATAAAAACACTTTTTGGGTTACGTGTTGAGTTTTCTTTGACTGAATATTTTCTTCTGTTTTGGTTGGGATGCATTTTGCCTGCGTCTTCAGGTTGGCCTCATAATTGGTAAAGGCGGAGAAACAATAAAGAGTATGCAAGCTACAACTGGAGCGAGAATTCAGGTTTTCCCTTTGAAGTGATTCTTGCCTTCATTGTACTATATTATATTATTTTTTTGTGTATACTACAGCTTCGTGATTACTTAAAATATTTGATTACAGCAATGGCTGGTGCTGTAGTAGTGGGATTCCCTTATATTATTGTTGTTCACATTCTGTTGTACACTTATACCTGTATTTTCTTTCAGGTGATTCCTCTTCATCTTCCCCCAGGCGACACATCCACAGAAAGAACATTAAAAATTGAAGGGACATCTGAACAAATTGAATCTGCAAAACAAATTGTTAATTCAGTCATAAGTGGCGAGGTATGTTTTGTACCCTTTGCTTTATTGTTGGATTTGGCCTTGGTTATAGCTTGTTTTGCTTGCCATGTGCCAAGTCTGATTTTGCCTAGAATTTTTATTCTCAGGTGCAACATGTTGTTATTGTATGTATCTCTGTAATTGTTATGTTTGATGGTTGAGTTAACTAGATGAATTTATTTTTAGAATAGTGTCTTTACTTACATATTGATACTACTATAGATGGGTGCCATTCTCATATAATTGCTGGGGTGGATCTTCATAAATTAATCTTGAAACTCAAAACTATGTGTGGGAATTCATGCACTTATTATGCATATGCTTAGTTCTATTTTTTGGGTGATATTATCTATTTGTTCATGTATTTCACATGTAATCAAATCACAACCTCTTCTTTTGTTAAGTGAAATAGAATACAATATTAACTTATCTTGACCTATATGCAATTTGTTTGCCTTTTCATTATAATTGTTAGTTCTTGCTTTAACTATTAGTTGTACTTGCTTTTGTTAATATCTTGTCATATATTTACCAGTATTTTGGTATAGTCCTACGCTTTTCAAAATTATCTTGAACTTCGAAGTCCTTCTTGATAACTCCCGTTTGTGTCCTTAGTCGCCTATGATGATGTACATAAATACATCTGTGGACTTGTAGTCATTATCTATTCATACAATGGATTGGGAACGATGTTGATATGGGTTTATCAGTTTTGTTTTATAGAGATACCAGTCTTTTACTGTATTATTTTGCCCATAGCCTCAGTGTTTTTCTTTAGGTTCCTATGGGGATGTTAGATGTCTTAACTTCCTCTCTTATTATGGTCAAAGTGGATACTCATTGGAATTATAACCTGTTCAACCATGGTCTTATTAACTGTTATATCCTATGACTGATCTTGTAATTATTGAGACAATTGTAGGGTTAGTTTGTATTGGACCATTAGTGACACCAACATGGAATCCCTTTGTTGGTGTTTCTTCCACTTGCGATGGTATGGTTCTAAATCTCTTTTTGATATTTATTAGAGCATCATGTCTTTTATTGATGTCAATATAATATCATGATTGAACTATATATATTGATGTCATGTCTATACATGGTTATAAATTAGACAGCCTTTTAGATGGTGTCATTTTTCAGGTCAGTTTTTAAATATTCGTGCTTTGTAGGCATAAGAGCCTGAAAATCTTCTATTGTGTAATTCGTAACATTTTACCTCATATTATTGATGTCCTTTTTCTGTCATATGATTGTTTCAACTAACAATTACATAATCGCATATTGTCATCCTCTTACACAACGCTAGTTGTGCTGATTAGTTCATTGCTTGGAAGAACTATGATATACTAAAATGATTTTTTCCTCCTACTATGAATCTTACTTCACTATCCCATTATTTAACTGTGTCCATTTTTAAGTTTGTATTTTAAACTAGTAATATTTGTTTGATTTCTGCTGGAAAACTGTTGGCAGCTGTTGTTGGGTGTACTTTCCGTCGATGAGCATTTTCATATTTACTATATCTTCTTGTTATAGGATATGCCAATTCACTCCTAACTCCGTATTATGGTGCTTTGTTTTCTCCTTTATATCTTCTCTTAATTTCTCTCATTATTTGTAATTTTTTTTTGAGGTTCTTTTATAACCATTTCACTCTAATTTTTTTCTCCACGGGTCTTTACGTCTGAATTCCCTCTTTAGCTCATATTGTTGTTGGTTATACATGCTTTTATTCGACGGTTCCATCAAGGTTTGTGCTCTTAGATTGCGTGGAATGAAGATGGGGAAGGACAATTTTAAATATCAATTAGCTAAGTTAATTATCTTGACAGTTTGTATGTTTTCGAGTCATGGTTGCTGTTCATATGCAGTCTTTATGTTAGTCCCTACACTTAGCTTGTTGAGTTAACGAGAATGATTATAATATTAATATACCACCCCATATTTTGTGATACAATTGGAATGAAGTACACCATATTTTTTAGATACAATATATTAGATTGCCTTTAGGCAATGAATATCATATGCTTGTCTACTTCTGTGGTTTGTGCTTTCCTTTTGTACCCATTCATTTCGAATAGGGAGAGGGTGTGCTTCTGCTGGAGTAACTCAGTTATGTCTCAAACTGGTACGGTATGTTGGCCTTTATACCTCTTTCTAATCCAATATGGTATCTGATAATGTAACATACCCTTCATAGTGTTATTTTGATGTTTATTTTATAAGTGCTGTATGTTTTGCTTGTCTATTTGTTTGTACATTGCTATATGTAATACCACATCTTAGTTGAGT
Organism: Cicer arietinum; assembly: GCF_000331145.2. NCBI lineage: Eukaryota > Viridiplantae > Streptophyta > Magnoliopsida > Fabales > Fabaceae > Cicer > Cicer arietinum. Next base: position 61,716,877 of record NC_021163.2, read on the forward strand.
TCGCTTGTTTTTATTTGTGTTTACAATTTTTCCTTTTGCAGAATCGTCCTAGAAATCCATCAATGTCTGGTGGTTATTCTCAGCAAGGTTACCAAGCTCGGGGGCCCTCCAGCTGGGCTCCCCCTGCTGCTCAACAACCTGGATATGGCTATGTACAGCCTGGAGCATACTCTGGTCCGTCGCCCCAGTACAATATGCCTCAGCAACAATATGCTGGCTATCCTCCTCAGTCAGCTGGTGGGTATTCTACCAATTGGGACCAGTCCACTGCAACTACCCAGCAGCAGTCTGCTCATGCGGGGTATGATTATTATAATCAACAGCCTCAGCAACAGCAGAATTCTGGTGGTCCTGCACCTCCAGCTGATGGTACTGCTTATAATTATAGTCAACCACCTTCCTCTGGTTATAACCAATCGGGACAAGGCTATGCTCAGGACAGCTATGGTGTGTATCAACAAGCACCACAATCCGGGTATGGTCAGCCACCATCATATGATCAGCAGCAAGCTTATGGCTCGGCACCAAGTTATGGTTCAGCACAAGAGGGCCAAGCTCCCAACTATGGATCACAAGGGGATTCATCCCAAGCTCCACCTGTCCAACCTTCACAACAAGGTTATGGTAGCAGCCAACAGCCTAGCCCAAATGCTTCCAACTATCCACCACAAGCTGCTACTCAGCCAGGTTATGGGGTGCCCCCAACCTCCCAAGCTGCTTACGGCAATCAACCTCAATCCGGTTATGGAGCTGGATATGGAGCCCCTCAAGCTCAAAAGCCAAGTGGCACTCCACCTCCATATGGACAATCACAGTCCCCTAATGCAGCAGCAGCAGGTTATGGTCAACCAGGGTATCCTTCTTCCCAGCCCCCACCTTCTGGATATTCCCAATCCGAAACAGGCACTCAAAGAGCACCATCATCTGGTTATGGCGGTGCAGTTCAACCAGGGTATGGTCCTCCATCATATGGTGCTCCAGCAGGCAGTCAAGCCGGTTATGGTCAGGCTCCATCCTCATATAGCAGCAGTTCCTATGGTGCTGGTTATCCTCAGGCCCCAGCATATGCTGCTGATGGTAATGCAAGTGGGAATACTCGTGCTAGCTATGATGCAGCACCTGCACAGGGTAGTGTTGCTAAGTCACCTCAAAGCTGATATATTTGTCTCTGTTAATTTTGGATTATGGATTTCTGAATGGATGCTTTACTGTATTTTCTGATGTATTAATGACATCTGTCTAGCTTTTTGCATCGTTGAGATGGAAACATTCCCGTGTTACAATTAGTTTTTAATGAATTCTGATAAATTATTGAGTTTGCATGTGTACTTGCTGAAGAATTAGAGGAAGTTAAAATGGAAAACTGAAACCTATTGAGTTCGTGCTCTCCAATAGATTTCGGAGCCAGAAGCACAAAATGCATTTCATGCTAGTCTTGAGAAATCCTGGTTTGTGCAAAATAAAACTTAGCTTACAAATTATGTGTGTACTAAAAAATATGAAAAGTTAGACCAAACAAATTTACACGAGTCTTAGTGTTGGAAAAAATAACTTAACGTCGAAAATGAAATATTCAGAACATAAATGTGTTTTGAATTTTTCAGAAAGTGAAAAATATGAAAATCTAGATTTTTTACATTTGAGAAAGCTATAGCATAATAAAATTTTCAAATAAAAGAATAAAATAAATGTCTCGTAATAAACCTTTTACATCTATTAGGTCAATTTATTTAAATAAATATAAATATTTATTTAATATTATAATTATTATATTAATTTTTTATCTTTTTATTATATATTTAATTTTTAATAATTTACACATTAATGTAGTTTTTTTGACATATTTAAATATATTATTATAAAATATAATTTAAGTAGAATGTATGTAAAGTTATATTTTTCAAAATCTAATGTTAAATATTAAAATAAAACTTAATTTCACTAACATATTATATTATGTCCACCTTGTTCCCACTCCTACAACAAAGCAATACAACAGTTAGTTTCTTTTTTTCTCCAATCTATTTGAATTGGCCAATTAATAAGGACAAATTCAAATACAAGTAAAAGTAAAAGAATGAATTAAAAAAATTATCGTATTTGATTTTAATTTTAGATCATATACATTAATTTTTATTACTCAATATATATTTATATTTACGATTGATATGACATTTTTTTAATAAAAAATATATATAGATTGACTAACTCAAGAAACTAACACAATTTATCTTAGGTAAAAAGCCTAACTATTCGATATTCTACATCTTAGGAGGCTCTCCAAATTCATTGGACCAATTCAACCGTGTTTTGATCTTAGGCCCAAATAACAAAATCTACATTAGGGTTTCCCCGCAAGTATATATAACTCACATATCTTTTGTTGTTAGCCAATCACCCCAAAACAGAAGGCAGTGCTTCTTTCATAACATGATCTCTCAACGTTTTTGTTTGTCTTTTGAGATTTGTTGTTGTTTTATTTTTTTTTTTCTTTCTATCCATTTCTTCCTTAAGGCTCTATTTTACGAGTCAACAGCAGGGGCTTATATATTTTCAATAGTTACCTGACTGCCGCTTAGAGCCAAAATTTAATTACCAGATTAAGACCCTTGAAATCAAATTTTAATTGTTTCAAGACACAAACTTCTGGTTAAATTCCATAATTTTTTTTTAAAATTATTATTCATTTTCATTCATTTTTGGCACTAAAGTCAGACACGGGTGCTTGTTGCTTCGTATCTAAACAAGATGCCTTTTGCAGTGTGCCTATATATAATTGGCTATCATTCACGATTGGAGGAACTTTTTTTTTATGGTTCCTTCAAATTACAAGTAGCTATATCTATTTTTTTTAATTTATTTTAACTATAGGAGATCACATAGATTAAAACTACGTTTTATTAATGGTTATATCTGTCTTGCTTGAAATATTGTTAGAATTGTTTGATTGTTAATATATTGGGCCAAGAAAAATATTTGTAATGATTATAATAATATGGTTAATTTTTGTTAAATCTATGTTCAGCCTGAAAATTATAATTGTGATGGTATTGCAAGAACTTATTTGAAAAAAGTTGAATACTAAAATATTAGTGCTAGCTCATAATATAAAAATTAACCATTTTATTATAATAAAGTATATAAAGTAGTAGAGATCTACAAAACAAAAATGAATACAAAACAAAAATGAAGAGGGGAAATATGCAAATGAAATTGGGATAAAGTTGATATCTAAAAAGTTGATATCTAAAAAATTAAGATTAAATTGATAATTATAAAATGGATAACAAAAATGAAGAGGGGACATGTACAAATAATTTATCACTCTTGAGCTTTAGAAAAAGTAGAGATTGAGTTTCAATTTTTAAAAAAGATGTAAAGTGAAAATCAATCAATAGACAATTACTAGTTGAGAGCAAGTAATTAAGATCCACAAAAAAATAAAGAGGTTATGTTAGATTGTGTTTTTCATTGAAACTACACCCAAAATTAAGAGACAAGAGAAAAATTATCCAAATTGTATTAAATTTTAGTGCATATTTTTTTTTTTGGAAATGGAAATAAAAAAATTGTATAGTTTCATTATTTAGGCGATAGTGATAATTATGGATGATGATAAAAGCGTTTTCTAACATGAGTTCCTTAATCAGCTTCATTTTATTTAACACAGAGAACTTAAAAATCTTTATATTTCCAAACAATTAAATTACTTAATTAATTGATAAGTATATATAATATATAATTTTATAATTTAAATAAAAAATAATAAATTTAAATAATTCATTTAATTATAAATTATTACTAACAATAGAAGTTTAATTTAACAACTATTTTATAGATCGACAAATAACAAATTTGTTAAAAAAACAAATCTTATAATATTATGGTGTATATATTTGAAGAAGTAGTTGCACCTTTTTTTTTTTCTTTTAAAAAAATGGCATAATAACGAATACAGTTGATTGCATGCCTTATTTTTTCAATTTCCAAATAAGCTTTCAACTTTCAATAAAATAATTTTATTTTTTAAAAAAACTAAGGCACATCCAATTTTGCATCCTTATTTTTTTTAATTATCTATTTTCAACTTTGAATAAAAATATTAAATAAAAATCTTTTAATTAATAGATTAGTTAGATTTGATTAATAGAAACTTAATCACTATAATTAAAAACTGAAAAAACGAACAAATCTCAACTCTCCGTACGTCTTCTATTCTCCATTCTCAATTCAAAGATTTTCTAAAATCAATATTCCTTACGCAATGTTCTTAAATTCTATATAGGTAACTCTTATAGGTTCTTTGAATTTTTTTTCATTGTTGAATATATGATACATAGTTATGGCTTAGTTTATGTAAGTTTACTCAAATTTCTAGTGTTTTCATTGTAGTGTAAATGAAGGTTATCTTAGATACACACAATTTCGAGCGGTGCAGCATGTTACTAGTGCTGCAATGTCACTGCTATCAACTCAAGTATTCTTCTTATAGCTTTCAGTTTTTTAAAATCTTAGTAACTTTTTAAATTCTATTCTCGAGTAAATAGTCATTTTGGTCTTGAAATGTTTGAATTAATGTCATTATAGTCTTTGAGTGAATTAAAAATACAAAATAAATATTGATTTTGTTTTTTATTAGTAATTTTGAGGATTAAACTAACTAACAAAAGCCAAATTTGAAGACACATTCAAACACTAAATTGGCCAATAAAATATGCATCCATGGATTTTTTATAAACGGACTATATTGAGAGTGCTTCACAAGTTCAGGACCAAAGTGTTATCAATTGTAGATTGTGGAAAATAAGGGTTCTTTCAAATTCCACTATCATATAATGTAGTACCACTGCAATAGTGCAATATAGGCTATTTGACAACACTTTGTACCAAATACTATACTGCTGAGCAATAGTGATTTGTTCAATTTTCACTATGCTTTTGCGCTATAGCGCCTATTTGACAACACTGGGACCAAAATGGTTGATTATCCCAATCTGCTTGATACATTTTTTTTGTTAGTTGTAAGAATGGATTCGCATGAAATTATTGAGTTTAAACTGGGTGTCCTTGTGCAGTCACTGTTAATTGCTGCAGGGTTGCGGCCCACTCCTGCACAAACAACTGCTGTTAGCTGGGTAATTTGATACTAATTTCGCGTCATGGCATTTGCTGCAATTTAAAGTTTGATTCGGTGGTAATTGTTTATTAAAACCTATGTACTTCATGATTAAGAACTTTAGCATGCATCTTTTCTAGATTTAATTCTTAGCTATTAACTTATCTTTATGTTATTATGGTGTTAACAGGGGATGGCTCTTGTTGCAGCTAGAGCAACACGATTGCCTATATATTCTTCATTTGCTAAAGAAGGAAATCTCAGCGACCTATTTGCTAAAGGGGAGGCTTTTTCAACTCTCTGTAAAGTTGTTGGAATTGGAATTGGAATTGGAATTCGATTGGCTTCTGCTATTTGTGCATCGGTGCAGGGAAAGGTATAAAGGTTTTATTTGTTTGTTCTGGTTTTAGTGTTAGATTTAATTTTCAAGTTGTGTGGTACAATTATTTTGTGCTAAAAATATACGTGATATTGTTCTTGATTGTGGACTTGCGAGGTTGTTACTAAAATTTTAAGAATTTAAATTGAAAGAATTATACATTTTAGGGAAACTTTTTAAAGTTGGTCACTGAACAAATATCAAAGTAATATAAGAATTAAGAAGTTATCGTATTCATAGGGACTTGAGTGATATTACGCCATTCAACAATAGTTATAATCCTAAGTTTAAAGGTTCCAGAGTAAATTGGTTGTGATGGCATCAAATTGATATAATGATAAAAGTAATTTGGAATATCTTAGAGATTTAAAATTTCTTGTTGCTGGAAGTGAAAGACGGCTTGTTGCTTCTCCAATTTTTCCTTTTATATCACAAGCAATGAGGTGAATTAATGACAAACTCGCTTAGCTAGTTATGAATGGCTAAGCGAGTCCAAGATTTCTTCATGTTGAAGGAATTTGAGTCTTTTGGAACCATCTAAAACGGCTCAGCAAATTATGTCTGGCTTAGCCAATCTATTCTGCTAAAATCCTTGTGCTTCTGTCTTGAAATCTCTTAACTAGCTCACATTGGCTAAGCGAATTTTGTCCTGTTTTTTGCATTCAAGCTTTTTTTTTCCACTCAATTCTTTTTCTACATGAACAAAACAAATGATTAGATGAACTTTTCAATACTTTCTCATAAAATAATCACAACTATACAACTATTATAAAAATTGAGGTTAAACTAACATATTAGTTACCAACTTAAGTCAATAAGTGCATTAAATCTACATCATTTTCAAATAAAATTGACACTTATCAATTACAATGATACGTATCAACTTACCTAAAAACAATGGAAAATAAAAAATTTAATTCTAGATAAAAATGGATAGTAACAGGGGAAAGATTTTCTGTGAAATTGGACTTAGGATATTTTGGGCTAGCACCAAGAAGTTGGGGCCGGTTCACTTTCTATGCTGGATCTTAATGTAGCAAGTTTGTTTAACATAGTTTATTAGTTCCTGGCCGGTCTCCTACACAATTATTTGGGTAAAAATGACACTTTACCCTCTAATAGGGTTATTTGGTGTCATTTAAACCCTTCAACTTTGGTTTGACTTGAAAATGTTAACTGAAGCAATTTAACATTTACTCCACACTTAGGTAGGAATTTTTTGAAAGGGAGTAATGTCTAAAATAAACTGTAACTTTAATGCAGTATGTCTAGAAAATGTTAAATCACACAAATGTGAACTTGTTTACTGTTGTTAATGTTTATTGAAAAGTTAACGTTTTAAGTTAAACAAAAAGTGGTGGTGAATGAGATTTCTTTTGTTTGAATTATATATTATGATATAGTAGACAGATTATAAATCTAATGTTGCTTATGAAGCATACAAAATTTTGCTTATGATTCACATACAAGTAAATATAAGTATTATACATACTCCTTCTCATTATAAGTGTCTCATTTGAGTTATGGTTATTTATGAAGAATATAGTTAGTTGTGTTGATTTCATCAATTAAATTAGTTTCATTTATTAAAAAAACTCTTCTTACTGGTAGTTAGCGGTGTAGTTAGATGAGTAGAAATATAATAATTAAGGGTATATTAGTGGAAAAATGTAATTAATGTTTCATCTGTAATATAAGGAGACATATAGTTTGATACAAATAAGTCACTTAATATGAGACGGATAAAGTATTTTATTCGAAACGAGCTCATTACTCAAGAACTGAAAGGAAACATTTCTTTTTTTATTTTACTTTACTTTCTAAAGATGTAATTAATCATGCAACATGTCTTGATAAACATTTTTTTGATGATTCACAATCGTTGTGTGAAGCTTTTTTTGTAAGTTGTTTGTGGGTCCTCTCTCCTTTCGATCACCACTCTTATATTATTACAATGCTTATGTGCAATCAGAACCATTACTCGAAATATGAAAGAAATAAAATATTTTCTTCTTCTTTACTGTCTATAGTTATATTTAATCATGTGGTAGAACTCAATGCTAAACAAATGTTGTATCGATGATTTGATTATGAAACACATTTATGCCAGTTGGTTGTAGGTCCTCTCCTTTCATTTATACATATATACTCTGTGTCTGAAGAGATGAGAGCAACTCCTATCAGTACTTTGAATCCATGAAGAACAGCGATGATCGTGACTGATTTTGTCAAGGTTTGGTTTGTATTATTTTGTTCTAAATGAAAACTCTATTGGTTTTTCGTTCCTTTTATTTGAGAACGTAAATTGGTGTTTGACTGTTAATTGAATTCCATAACAGGCAGGGATTGTATCAAGTCCTGCTGACATAAGATAAAGAGAAAACCTGCTTTTTCCTGTTAGGATCAAAGAAGATGGTGGAGATGTAAGAGTAGGAAAGGCTTTATACGAAGTTATCAAACCTTCCAACCTTGTTGAATTAAAACAGGTGTTCCATAAAGAGAACTTTCTTTTAAGTCGGGGAGGTAAATGCATTGACATGGTATTGAAGCAAGATGCTAGTGGTGAAGATGCATTGAGAGGGTGGCTAGTTGCTGCATTTGCTGAACAAATTGAGAGTTCCTCTCACGAGCTTAGTGCTAGTGTCCTGCAAGAAGCCTATGAGAAAATGAATGGAGTCTTTCCTGTATTTCTAAAAGAATTGTAGAATAAAGGGTGGCACACTGATCGCTTCCTGGATGGAACTGGGAGCTGCTCTGCATGCTAGTTAGTATTAGTATATAGCGGCACTATAGCACTTTTGCATAGCAAAACTTGAGTGGAGTTAATCCGGTGGTTCATATTACTTTATTAACTATACATTTAACTATTTTTTTAAATAAATTAGATGTGTACTCAACAACAATTTGATTCATGAGTATTTATAGATTAACAAAAACTCTGTTCTACACAAATTCATATAAAATTTTATATTTCTGCTTCCTGTGTTTTATTTGGACTATTTGCTATTATTATTTTTAATAGAAGGGAATCAGTTAGGAAGAATTTGATTTCTCCAAACTGAGAAATTGGTAAGGTGAGGTGATCAATAGTTGATATTAATTATACATGTGTATATAATATCAAATCATTGATTTGATCATTCATGGTGATAGTAGTTATTTTATTTTTTAAAGTTGTTCACTTTAGAGAAGTCAAATTAGATGATATTGTTGACTCCATGATTATCAGTGATACGAAATGGGTCAATCTATTTTAATTTTATTTAATTTTTAATATTATAAGTATGCAATATAGTTAAAAAAATTATCCAATATTACTATTAGAAAAAACTCAAATTCCATATAAATAAGAGATAGAGTTCAATATATCTAATATATCCAATATAAAACCTAAGATCTATTAATAAATTGTAAATTACTTTTTATTATAATGATAAATGTAAAATAATGCTTAAAAATATATTGATATTATTATTATTATTATTATTATTATTAAAAATAAGAGTAGAGCGTGATAATATATATTTAATGATAACTATTAAATATTTCAAAATATCAAAATATTGTCCTGTCACCTGTGTGTCTTCTCCTAGTGCAGAACGAACATTACAATATAAGACATTGTAGTGCATTTTATATTGTTCTATTTTGAATGTTAACACATACCAAATAAAACACGACACAAAATTATGTTGTGCCAATCACCAAACAACATATACAAAATACAAAAATGCTAGGTTGCGATATATGTGTTTTTTTTACTGAAGGTTGTGATCTATGTACTTGGATTCCGATCGATTAGTCATCCATATAGTCATGCAAATTGTGACTATTTGATCAAAACCGACGGGTTAGATTTCAAGATTGAAAATCAAATTTAATTCCTTTATATTATGTGTTTGGTCTGTGCTGTCCATTAAAAGATAAGTGAATTATGTGAAATTAATTAATTAATATTTTAATAATGTGTCAATGCTTCATCAACAAATAATGTTTAGTTGAATAATAACTCTGAACTATATAGTTTTAAAATAGAAAGTCATACCCCTTTGGTGATTGCTTCGGAAGAATAAATTCCAAATGTCCCTTAAAGACATTATTGGGACAGCCCAATTGAACAACTAACAATTAAAAAAAGTCAATTATTTCGTATAAATAAAGCTTATGTTATCATTTATAGCTTATGGTAATCACATATGGACATTTATTTATAACAAAGTATTTGCTATATAATAAGGTCTTCAAAGTCTAGAGGAGTAGACTTATATGTATTAAAAAATAATTACATAACAAGTAGAATGGGTATCTGCATATCCGTTGCATCTTCAGAGATTCATGGAATCCCTCAAGTTCATGATGAAAATGTCATGATATTTGAAGCAAACAAGGTCCAACATGAGACTCATAGACTTTGCTCTGTTTACTCTAAAAAAGGTACTAAAGGTCTCAACCAAGATGCTGCCTCTCTTTATCAGGTTTGTCTTTCAATCATAGATAACCTTTCAATAATTTGCATCACATTTTTTAAGGTTTTAAATTGTAGTTGTGATCTATATTATTAAGGAAAATTGTGATCAAATGCAGTTGATATTGTGTCAATCATGAATTACAAGACATAAAAAACATGATGTAGCAGTTAAAATTACATTTACGTAATATTTATTTTGAATGTACTTTTATATAATATCTCTATATCTCTATATGGTGTGGGTTTTCTAATATCTAAACATCAATGCTCTTAAGTTATTATGATAATTACAACCAAACGTGACTGACGTGTAGCCTCAATCGCTTTAGATTAAAGAGACCTAAAAAACTTTGATAGTTCACCTCAAATTGCAATAACTAACTTTTTTTAAGTCATGTACTTTTGTAACTATGATATATATATATATATATATATATATATCTATATATATATATAACATATAAAAATCCTAATACCTTATGTTTCCTTTTTGTTCCTTAAAAGGGTTATGAGATGGAAGATGGAGCATTTTGTGGTGTTTATGATGGACATGGAAGGAATGGACACATAGTGAGCAAGTTAGTGAATAGTAATTTGTCTTCTCTCATATTAAGCCAAAAGAATGGTTTTGAGGAGATTGATACACAAACAAATATTGTGGACTACAAACAAAACCATTTTCCAAAGAACTTTCTAAAATGGAAAGAAGCCATTCTTGGTGCTTTTAAGGTGATGGACAAGGAGGTGAAGCTACAAGAGAATATAGATTGTTCTTGCAGTGGAACTACTGCTGTAGTTGTCATAAGACAGGTACATAACCTATGAAACACTGACATATACACTAGACGTGTGAAATTGAAATTGATATACCAACACTGATAATTATTTAAGAAAGTAAAAGTAATTAAATGTATCAGTGTTGTGTCAGTATCACACACTAACACGTGTCCGAGACCCGACATACTTTCAATTCGAGGTCTCGGTGCTATATAATAAACTGTCATATAACTTTTCCATTCATTTTTATCTATGTTATGAAAAATGTGATATAACAAGAATAATAATAAACAGGGTAAAGGTCTCATCATAGCTAATCTTGGTGATTCAAGAGCAATCTTAGGGACAATCCATAATGCAAAACTGGAAGCTATTCAATTGACTACTGATTTGAAGCCTGGATTGCCTTGTAAGACTCTTTCTTAGACAAGCATATGCAGCTTCTTTTATTGTTTTTCCACTTCATTAAAGCATATAATTAAAGAGTTTGTGTTGCATGATACAAGACATGAAATATATCTTATGCCTTTACAATTATAAATTACTCTTTTGATTTCAAAATTTTTGATATAATATTTTATATCAATTAAATATTTTTAATCTATGTATTTAACCTTAATCTATTTCTTAATACAATTATTTGTAAATGAATTGGAATGCAGGTGAAGCAGAGAGAATAAGGAATTGCAACGGTTGCGTATATGCGCTAAAGGAAGAACCACATGTCCAACGAGTATGGTTGCCCAACGAAACCTACCCTGGCCTAGCCATGTCTAGAGCTTTTGGAGATTTCATACTCAAAGACCATGGTGTTATTTCCATCCCAGATGTTTGCTATCACCCTTTAACATCAAGTGACCAATTTGTTGTTCTTGCAAGTGATGGGGTACGTTCTTAACATTATTGGATGTATGTATAAAAAAAAATTACCTCAGTGCATAAAAATTAATCTCTTCAACTTTTTTCATATATATGTTTCATAAGAAATGAAATAATGGAGCATCATGTTAGGTCTATCATTATTTATTTATTAATCTTTTTTGGATTGTAGGTGTGGGATGTACTAAGTAATGATGAGGTTGCATCAATTGTGTGGAAGGTAGAAAGTGAAGAGGCAGCTGCAAAGGCAGTGGTGGCAGCAGCCACAGCTGCATGGGCAAACAAGTATCCTTCTTCTAGGGTAGATGACTGCACTGTTGTTTGCCTTTTCCTACAGAAGAAACCACAAAACTTGGGGCATATGAAAAGTGGAAAATTAGGTTAAATGCCCCTTCCACTAATTATTACTAGTACCTAGATATATAAAGGCCTAGCTGCAATGTATGGTAAAACCATCGCAAAGAAAGGAGGTATCAAATGTAGGGACTCAAATTGAAATGAGTAAACCCTTAAGTTAGTGCATAAAAACTGGTCATATTAGTTTTTAAAGATATACAAAGCGTTCCACACCTTTTTTTGTGAAATATATACACATCATGGTCAAATTAATTCTTTACTTTGTTAGCTAAAAGACTCATTGGAGGGCAAAATGTACACTTCAAATACTAATTTTCATTTTTAAAGACTTTGTGTGTGTTTGGTTTTCACATTTAGTCGCAGAAACATACATCCTGAGGCTCACGTTTTCTCGTCTTAGAAAGTGTTTCCACAATAAAATGCAAAGCCAAACACGCTATTATATATTTGTAGGTTGTAACTCCTGTAAGATATTATGCATGATCAAACAACTCCTATAACACCTGTTAAATTTAGTCTTTTTAATAAAATTTTCAAATGGAGGATGCTCATCTACAAAGAAATGATTCTCAATCCAAGATTCATATGAAACTTAGGCAGCGCTTTATACCAAGCTAGCCAACCACACTTTTCGACAATGTTGGATCAACATAATATCTTTAATTAAAATATTTTCTATCATTCTATAATTGTATCAACATTGGAAATGCCAATTAACTATGTTAAGTAAATGTCCTATCTTTTCAACATATATGGCAAAATCCTTCACAACAAAATCCAAATGGAAAAACATCTCCATCTGTGAACTTGTTTTCACAGAAGCAAAAATAAGGCTGAAAAAGAAGAGAGGCGAAAGAATAAGGAAGGTCGTAGAAACAAATAAAAAATGCTACAAGATGAAGGATATTTCTATTCAGGGTAAGGTTGCATCGTTATCAACACTTGCTCCAAGCAAGTCATCATCGTAGGAAACAGGTATCCTTAATCTGTCACGAACAGGAATGCGTTTCTCTTGAGAAACTGAGGGCTCATGCTGATCATCAATTTTCGATGCACAAGAAGGATTTTCAGAATCATTGTCCTGATGAACGCTAGAAAATGTACACGGCACCCCTTGAGAAGAATCCTCCATTTTTTGCATGGGTGGCGGCTTAATATATGGCTGCCTGAATTGCTTCTGTATTATTATCAACAGGATGAGCAATAAGAAAATGAACTAATTATTGCAAAGAAAATAATGATCTGAATGGGCTTGGTTGATCATTAATTGACTATTTTAAAAAGCAACTGAGCAAAACTAACACATCAAAAGCAGCAGCTACTATCATTGATGAAAGATGCAGTTGAAAACTATCTAAACAGTAGTCTTGGCTAATAAAGACTAAAAAATGATAATATCAAACAAAAAATCTCCTCCAATTTATATGCCTGTTATTTCAGAAATCAGAGAAACATTAAAAGTCATGAACAAGTTTCATTCTTCTGGTATCAGTTTAATAGCCACCAGCTTCAGCCTAATATATGGAATTTCTGCCATAAGACTAATTGTATGCATAGTTAGACACATGTTTTCACAGATTTAACTTTGTCCAGTTACTATTTTCATGTTTGGGTGCTGTTAAGTAAAACTACTTTTAGTCTTCAAAACCCATTAGACTAAAAGTGGAAAAAAATGGACTTTTGCATTGTATTGTTAATTTTATAGTAAGTTTTTACTTTTGCATTGTTTTGATAATTTTATAGTAATTTTATAGTATTTTTGAGATAAAAGTTTCCAAACATAAACTACTTCACTTCAGACTCATGTATTAATTAAATCAATTTTGAAAATTCAAGTTTGCAAACAATCAGCCAAAGACACACTAATAAGAAATGACAGATCTGAGTCGTGAAATAAGCCTCTTGCTAGTGCAAGATAGACTGACAATGATTACAACATTTTCTTCGACCCTGTCATACAGGGAACTTCATTGCAACATGTCTCTTTTATGTTTTATGCTCACCTCAGAAGCATATCAGTAATGACAGTGACAAATGAATTATCTTAACACATTAACATGCCCATACAAGACTTTCAAACCAGAAAATGTAGTTAAAGAGGGTATAATATAAACAAACAATTTATTCCCCCCTTTCAAGTTATGGATTGGGTATGCATCTAGAAACAAACTACCATATTGTCATTTGTCAATGCATTACAAACAGGAAACATAATAATAAATGTAAAAAAGAAAGTGTTTAAGCAGTAAAAAGTTAGGGCCAACCACAAACCTCAAACTCCTTCGCTTTTTTCATAATCTCTTTGTAGGCATTTGGTTCTCGAACTTTAATGATACTCCACAATACACCACCCCCTGTCCGGTATCGCTTACCATCAGCAGTCATCTGGCCTCCACAAGACTGTATTGCATCCACCTGTGACTTTAACAATTAATTATACAAGTTTGTGACGTATCAAATCGGACAACTTAAAAAAGAACACCAAACATAATTAAACCAAAATACAAGTCCATTTATTGTGAGAATCAGATCACTAAAGTCTTAACTTTGCACCATCAAGTGTACCTTTAGCTTTTTACTTAGCAATATATTTTAATTAGAAGCCAGAAAAGAATGTTCGTTGCGATAGATAATAATCAGAATAATAATAATATGATATATTTAGAGAGATCCAATTTTGGTTGACTTTTTCGGTTTATGAGAGCAAACTGAAGAGAACAAACATCTACACAATAATTAAATAATGAACTTGTTCATCAGCCAGGAACATCAAACAAAGTTCATCAAAAAGAGGATTGGAAAGAGCAAACCAGCTTCTGATAAAAATCTGCCAGGTTGGGTACAAAATTGAACACCTCAGAAACTATGAATGGTTGTATGGTGCTCTAGGGAGTAATAGATAAGCATAATCAGTTTAAGGCTGGTTCAAATCAAGTAGAATCTGAACTCTCACCTTTTTCTTATAACAGGTGAGTAAATTATGTCTTCTCTCACAAAAGCCACATCGCCATCAAGAAAGGGAAATTATAAAAAGAAAATCACAAAAAGAACAATTTATTTCAATACAATGAGATGCACATTTGACTGGGAGATGAAGAGAGAGGTTAGAGAGTCAGTGACAAGCTAAGATTAGACAATCCGCAAAGTATCTGATGAAATAATAGGGATTTAGATGCAGAAGGAAAGGAGAAAACAAACTGTGTACTTCTATATTGATATTGATGTGAAGGATGTGTTATCAATATAATCCTATTATTAAAATAACACGAAGAACTCAGAATTATGAAATCCGTGTAAGAAGGAGAACAGACGAGTACTGGGAAGTAAGGCAAGATGCATAGTAATGGAAACTCGCACATTTGAATGTCAGACTATCTCGGGCAACTTTTGACAAAGCAAAATCAAGAGGATTGGGGTGTAGACAATGTTAGTAGATAAATTTCTTCAATTATTTGTTTCATATCAATCAAGTTTTCAGCTATATATCATCAAATATTATCCAAGTAATATAATGCACTGATAATTATGTGGTTCCTTTTCTTTTGATAAAACTGCCCTGGCTGCTTTTAAATTGTTTCTGACATCCTAGATGGCTATGATATTTCATACAAAACTGTATGAGTTGTTTTAAATTGCATTCTATAACTGCACTTTCAGCCACAATATTTGTGGTTTAGAAGATATCTACAATCACATCGAGATTGTATTTGTCCACAATTTTACACGATTTGGACAACCGTAAAGCAACACTATCGCACTGCAATTTAGACCATGCTCTCAAGATAAAAAAATCAACATTTCAGGGAATGACGGTGTTTCAATACCTCTTTGACGAGATCGCTCAACGCAGAAACCCCAAGGCAACCTACAGCTGTGTATACCATGTATGACTTTTTCTCTTTCAGACGCCTACATGTCTCTATCACAAACCTGAAAAGGGCACATAATTCACTATAAATTCATTCATGTATTTACTTATGTTATGTCAATAGGGAAAAATCAGTGAGCAATGCTCCAATTAATGATTAAATGAAATGGAACAAAAAATTCAAAGCCCTTAAATAATCAATAACTTCACAGCAGAATTCCATATTAACCTGAGCAAGAATGATAATTAAGTTCATTTATCCATCACATGTGCGAACAATGAAGCACCGACACTTCAAAACGTTATGTGTTTTCAGTCGAACACTTCAGATACTCCATACAACATTTTATCCGGTAGTTGGAGTTGGATAATCTACTAGGGTTTCTACATCTTATATCCTAGGAAAGAAGATCAAGCTGGCACTTGCGAACAACTCAATGCAGTATGTCCCTTTAACCCTTTGAGCGAAATGCAGGAAAACAAAAGGAAATAAAATACATGGACCAATCCCATCGTTACAACCCCAACACAAACCAATTATTTTAATTTGGAAATTTTAACAAAATACACATACAAATACTGCAACAGATAAATAAAAACAATATCATTTCAAGTATGCTTACAATTACTCACACTAACTTTTAAGATATAAATTTCTCTATTGATTGAAAATACATTTTTAAATTAATTTTATATGCTACAACGTATGAATTACTGACTCAGACACCAACATTGATGAGGACACTAACATGTAGACATCAGTAATATCAGTAATAATTTGAAAAAATAGAAGTAATCGTATGTAACTGCATGCCGAAAATTCAGAAACCTCTTGAATCTAAAGCCAATAAGCTACATAGGTTATAACTATAACAATGATTCCAATATCATTTTTCTAAATGGTAAAGAGTTAGGTTTCCCAATTCCCTTTGAGTAAGGGTTCCTCCAGTAACGGAAGAGCTTCAATCACACTAATACTACTTCATAACATCAAATAATGGTATCGATGTCTTCTAAATTCTAAATTAAAAAATATATATCTTCACTCCCAAATGCTTAAGTTGTTAACTAATTTTATATTTAACAATCAACATTACAGACTCAACATTAGGTACAACAAGATAAACAATTGAATAAAACTAAAAAAAATTAAAGAAAAAATGTTCGAAATTAGGAAGAAGGTAAATGAACCTGTTAATGTTGATGGAATCGGATCCTGAAGTCTTTCTCTTTCTCTTGTTTTTACGCCTTCGATTCTTACTGAGAGGTTTAGGTTTTTGATTGTTAATATCTGTTTCGTTGTTGATATTATTATTTTCTTGTGCAACTACGCCGTTTTGTTGCGATTGATGATGCTCTATCAATTCCCCTTCTTCTATATCAAGCATTTCAACGTCATCATCCAAGTTGTTATCATCGTCGTCTTCTTCGTAAATAGCTTCTAGAATGTTCTCATCACCTTCCATGCCGAAATAGAACTAACACAAAAACTGGAATGCTTGCGAAACGGTAAACTCAAGTGTACCAAATTCAAGGGAATTTTTCGGTTATATATAGTATACTAAATATCCAATGTGCAGTGGGTCCCACGGAATACATTTTAATAAATAAATTATTATATTAATTTTTATATATATATATATATATATATATATATATATATATATATATATATATATCAATTCTCATCAATTTTATTGATATTAAATATATTTAAAAAAAATAAATTATAATTAAAAAATAAAAAATTAATCATAATCTAATTTAAAAATTATTTGCTCAATGTTAGTAATAACACAATTCTTTAATGATGTCTTATTTTTTGAATTCTCCAAAGAATCTTTTTCTCTTTCCAACAAAACTTATTATAAAACAATACTTTTAATTTTAAACAAATAAAAACAATAATTATTAAAAAATTAAATAATTAGATCAGATAAAATAAGAATTTTTAAAATAATGGACATGACATATATAATTAAGTTAGTAAATGTAAAGATGAGTAAGTAACTTAATAATGAATTTTTATTTTTATTATTCAACATAGTATGTTATTTATATGAAATACATGATATTTAAAAATTCATTTAAATTTTGTTGTATCAAGTGACAAAATATCTTTTATTTCGGTACTACTCACAAAATACTACAGAAAAATAATATTCTCATTACAAAAAAAATTACAATACACATAAAAACTATGGTTATCTTTTATCTTTAAATTTGCATGTTAGTCTTCATTATTCTTTCATTTCTTTTGAATTTGCATGATATTTAATAATAAATTTAGAATGTAAAATGTATAATAGATTAGTAAAATTAAAATATAAGTATGTAAAATAGTAGTTTTAAAAAAAAATCATTACACATCTTCACTGTAAACTCGTCAAATCGTGTTGTAACAAATTTGTTAAATCAGTTTTTGAAGTTTGAAAAACCATCACTTTTATATAAAAACTGTCGAATTGATATAATAAATTGTATTTTTTTTTAATTCCTAAATAAATTTTATATTTATTTAAATATATTATTATTTTTCTCTTCGATAATCTGAAAATTAATTTGAATTAACGATTAATAAGCCTACGTAAATTAATTTAATTAAGTAAATTATTATTTTTCTCTTCAATATAACTCTGTGTCAATACTGTTTATTAGATAAACCTATAATCAAAATTATTAAGACTCACAACAACTACATATAAGAGAATTTAAAATCGAATTTAATAAGACAAATCTTAGAAATATACATACACAAATATATATTTTTTTAAATAAAATTTAAAAACATAAACAATAAATACAAACAACAAAATTAAAGAAAAAATGTTCGAAATTATGAAGAATGTAAATGAACCTGTCAATGTTGATGGAATCGGATCCTGAAGTCTTTCTCTTTCTCTTGTTTTTACTCATTCGATTCTTAGTGAGAGGTTTTTTATTATTAACATCTGTTTCATTATTGATATTATTATTTTAACGACGCCGTTTTGTTGAGATTGATGATGCTCTATCAATTCCCCTTTTTCAACATCAAGCATTTCAACGCCATCATTCAAGTTGTTGTTATCGTCGTCTTCTTTGTAAATAGAATGTTCTTACCACCTTCTATGCCGAAATAGAACGAACACCTAAACTCCAATGCTTGCAAAGAAACTCAATTCGAAGGGAATTTTTTGCTTATATATAATATATATGTCGGTGTGTTGTTTCACGTTCTTTTTATAAAATGAATAAATAAGTTTAAAGACTTGGATCTCGAAGTAATTAGTGTAAACTGAAAATTTCAAAAGGTTGTTATTCTATTAAACTCACAAATCACACAATTAGTTACAATGTACTTAAATTTTTTATATTTGATTAATTATTTAAGAGTTGATTTTATTTATTTAAAGTGAATTATTCAACTTAGAGTTTAACTTTTATATATATAAATTATTTTACACTAATACTAAGTAATGATAGTTGATAATGTGACTATTACAATTGATTTTTCTTTTTCTCTTATTATAAAAGTATTTTTAATTAAAATAATTATTTAGTCAAAAAAATAAATTAAACCAATTATATATTTCTTATGGAATAAAACAAATTCTGAAAGATACATTTCAATTAAAAAAATTGTTCTTACGAAATTTGAGTGTTTAAACTCAAAGACGTTTGATTAAGACAAAAAAATAAATCTTATCTAAATGCTATTTAATAATGAAAACATCTTTAATTTATGTGAAAAGGATATATAAATGGAATGCAGTAAAATTATTATTAAAGCACCTAAAATTATAAACATTTTACATACAAAATGTATATATAAAATAAAGAGTAATCATTTAAATAATAAACAAATATACAATTCAAACTTATTTAACATCAAATTTTCTATAAATTTGATTAAAAAAACTTATTTATCATACTCAATTTAATTTTTTTTCTTCATGGTTTTGTCTTTATTTCTATTTTATGAGTTATAATTGATGAATAAATTGGAGAGAGGTTTCTGTCAAGTGCTAATTGAAATTAATTCTTTAGAAAGCTATTAGCTTCCTCCAAATACGATGTTCTTTTAATCATTCTCGTTATTGTAGGATTAAATAGAGAGAGTTAAACTATAAATTTGTCGTGTGAGATTTTAAACACTAAATATACTCCCTAATTCAAAGTCGAGTTTATTGTGTCGTGGAAATCTAATCTCTTCATTTAAACTCAATTTTATTAGTAGAGTTAAATTATTTGATGCAGCAGTATGTATATATATTTTTCGTGCTGCAATCAGTAAGTGAATACTCCCAAATATGTTTGATTATGTTAAAGAGATGCCTTTTTTGGTTTCATTTTCTACAACGAACATTGCATTAGTTTTTCTTCAGTGTTGAGAGGTTTGGCCAAAATTATTTAGTTTAGAGTAGCATTTACATTTTCTCAATGTCGCATACAATTTTTTAAAGAATTTTGGTAGAGTGACTAAATTGACCAACTTTTTAAATTTAATAACTCAATTTTATTTCCTAAATTTAAAAGATTATATTATTTTATTTGTACAGTTTCGAACAATAAAACGTTAGTTGACTCAAAATGTTAGTTAATCTTATCATTAAATTATTATGAAATAGTATAAATTTTATCCTCTTATAAGAGTCGAGTTAAAAATTAGTTAATAAGATAGAATAAGATTTCTTTTAAAAAGAATTTACCCTTAAAAATATAATTTAAAATATAATAAAAACATCAAATTAGTTAAAATAGAAAACTAAAAATTACAAATATAAAAAACTAAAATTAAACGGAAATCTCATTCTTAGTGAGGTTTGAAATTACTTTTATGTAATTTTAAGACTTTCTCTTTACATGCTTTGGTTTATTAAACTATCCATGTAATTTTATCTAAAGTATTCATTCTTCATATAAAATTGTCTTAAAAAGATTGATATTTTTCTACTTTTATTGCTAGAGTGGATTTTCTTTTTAACATCACATGATAGGATTAAATGATAAAAAAGTGCGTTTGTTTGAGCTTAAATAAAAATAATTTTTAATTTAAAAAATTTAGAGATTATTTTATAAAGATTTATTTAAAAATGATTTTTTGATTTCTGTTTGTTTACTATCACAAAAATGATTTTTTTTAAATAATTTTTAATCTGTTTGTATATAATTTTATAAAAATGATTTTTTGAAATTACAAAATAACTATAAATGACGTGACTTTTCTAAATACATTAAATTTTCTCTTTCTCTCTGTTATATCTCTCTGCATCTCCCTTTTATCTTCTATCTCTCTCACTCTTCCTCTCTCCCTTTTCAAAACTAATACCAACAACAAAATAATAGTTATAATAGACCTCGTATTTTTTTTACCAATTTAAATACATTCCTCGTTATGCTACTAGAAAATATTTTTTTATAAAATATCTAAAATAATGAAGAATATTTATGCGATAAAAATAATTGACCATATAAAAAAGTAACATGTTATAACAAAATTTTGAAATATTCATATAAAAGTCATCCAAACAATATATATCAAATAGTAAAATAGAATACTAGTGTCGTTGTCTAACTTGTGTTGGCAATTGGTCTCTAATAGTATTTCTTGTTTCTTCTATGTATATGACATCAACAGGTGTTGGATAGTGACACTCACCATGATTAGGTACACCATTATCACCATCTTCAACGTTAAAACTTTGCTCGTGGTTTTGTAGTCCACTAATGTTCTCTAAGCTTTCAAGAACATCCAAGTCACTTGAATATGTTCTTCTTAAAAAATTATGGACTGCAAAACAAGCCCATATAATAGTCATTTGAGTTCGAAGCTTTGAAATTGGGCATTTTTTGTTAATATTTTCCATCTCGCTTTGGCAACACCAAAAGTTATTTCAATCACACTTCTCAAACTAGAATGGTGATAGTTAAATACTTCATTTTTTTATATGAATCTTGGAGCCAATCTAAATTGTGAAAGATGATACCTCGTATTCTTGTACGGACTTAAGAAACCTTTAAGTGAGGGATATCCTGAATCAACAAGATTATACTTACCTATGTATAAATACAAAATATATTAGACAAAATTATAAAATAGCTATTATACATATAAAAATAACTTCAGTCGTATAATACTGACCTTCAGGAATATAAGGAAATCGAAAACTCGGTTTACGAAGAGTATCCATAAGAATCCTTGCATCATGGACGAATCATTTCCATCCACACAATGCAAATGTAAAACACACATTAAAATCACACACATCCATCACATTTGTACTAGTATACCGTTTCCTAATATATTGAGAAGGAATGTCAATAAGATCAATAGGTCTAATTTTATTTTTACCTAACTTGCATACAACTTCTAAAACTTTATGAAAATGGGTATGAATAGTTTGACCTGAATGTTGAAATCGCTCTTGGACATTTCTATACGATGAAGATTAATCTATCATATATAAGAATGTAGCAACACTTTCTTCTACTCTGGCGTGTTTGGTAGGTGTCAACACACAATTATTGGTCAACTCCCATACCAATCGCTGAAAGACTTGTTTCCTCATTCGAAGTTGTTCAAAAAATATGTTATCATTTCATGTTACCAATTATGTATACCCCTTGTGACCTGAGAGAATTAAAGTAGTTTTCTTTTCTTTAACAACATATTTCAGCGCATGATTTGTGACCATAAAAGCAACTACAACTTGCGCAATATGATATTGATGTCTAATATTGTGCTGGACTTCAATTTCCATTTTAGAATTAGTATCACTCTCGTTTGACTGTCAGTCATGCTGTTACACAAAATATAACTTTGTCACAACACAACCAATATAATTAAATGAGAATCATGATATGAAATTGAATCGTCATATTTGTCAAATTGCTTAATTCACTGGTCTACTCACTAATGAAATTGGTACTAGTATCTAACAACAACTAATTCGTAGTGGCAACATAAATCAGTTAATAGTTATATAATTGTCAAACTACTAAATATCATATTATATCAAACTAATAAAAACAAAATAGTTTTAACTACTAATATAATTGTCAAAGAAAAATTATATCTTAACGGGGAACGCGTGAATAGTCTTTTTCAGGAAAAGTGTGAAGCCAATCAATAGTTATATCCGGAGTGGTGGTATTCACGAAGTAAACAAATGCTATCCTATTTTCTTTGTTGGCAAGGACTCTTATAGCTTTAAAGTGTAAATGTGATCCATGTAGTATCGATAGAAGCTCAACTAACATTGTCAAACATTTGGCATAACTTATATTGTCCTCTAGTCTTCCTTGGCTTTGTTCCATCCCATCAAAGATACGATCAATATATCGTTGAAGTTTATCTTATGTCCCCATTTTATCTCATTTCCCTAAATTCTTCCTATTTTTTTGAAGAACTTGGTGTTAGGTTGGTTTGAACTTCATTCCCAACTTCAAAGCTATCCTCTTCTCTTTCTCATTCATCCTTAATAATTGGATTATTCTCACGACCATCTTCAAACTGAGATACTGATCCTTCAAAAGGTGATTGCTCTTCATATGGTTAAAGAGCAAATTCGATAGATATTGCACCACTAAAACATTTCTCAAGCAAATCAACTAATTTAGATCTTATATTATTCCATTTCATAATCTTCGGATCCTCCTGAAAAAGAAACATATAAATAAATAATCACAAAAATATGTAAGTCATAAAAATACTTTTATAGTATACCAAGACATAACCATACCTTACTCTTAGCCATCTACCATTCATCGTTAGCCTGAACAATTTACTTATCATGATCCCATTCTACTCCAGTATGATTTTCCACTAATTTTGCAAATGATGAAAACTCTCTTTTCAACGCATCCCATCTATTTTTGAGTTGGGTGTGGTCATGAGCATAATTAGTTCTCTTATGAAACTTCTCAGTAATGTTATTCCACCCTTTTTTGAAGTGGGTGTCTGGCCTATTACTAGCCTCTATTTCTTAATACAAATTTTTAGAAATAGTTCAATTTTACTGTCATGTAAAAAGGTTAAATCACATGTTTCAAACAATTCATAAAATAATCTACCACTAACCAAATTTCTAACTCGCAAACATGATAAACATGTTGTCATAGTTTGATTATCCATAGTCACTAAGGCAATAGTTAGTACTTGTAAAATATTTGCTATATTAGTTATCAATATCTAACTATAATAGAACAATTGAAATATTTCAAATTGAGCACTTCAAATAATCTATTTTTTAGACACATTTCAAAATTGATTAATGTACCTTAATTACTCATAAAAAAAACAATAAATAAACACACACACAAAAATATATAAAAAAAAATGATTCAAATAAAAGTCACAGAAACAACAAAAAAAAATAATGCGGAAAAATAAAAGGAGAATGAACCTTACGAGATGAAAACTAGAGTCTCATGAAAGGAGAAAAATTGCTATAATTGAGTGCGTGAAACTGATGGAGTATGGAGAAAACCCTTGTAGTAATAGACGGAGGACAATTTTGAATTTTTCAAAAAATGTAAGGGTAATTACATCACTTTCTATCATTAATAACTTAAGTTCCTAGTTTTTTAAAATTTATGGCATATTTCTCTTTCATCTATCGAATAAGCGAATGTGAGAAGCTCCTATTTTTAGTTTTTTTTTTTAAACAAAAAAAAGTTTTTTTAACAAAATAATTTAAAAAAAATCTAAAACAAACACCGTTCAAAACATATAAAATAATTTGTAGTTTAAAAAATTAAATTATTTCTTAAAAAAATATGAAACAAACGCTTCATATTCAACCACCGATCACAACAAACATAAACGCTAGTATAAAGGCAAAATCACAATTAATTAGAAAAAAAAAAGTAAATTTTCTGCATAATAAAAACAATAAAAGAACTTTCTTTTTTGTGCTAAACAACTTAAAAGTTGTTGTACTATAGCTTATGTACTAAAGAAACAAATGAAATAATAATCAAAACCCTTAGAAACTAAAAACAATAGCAAATAGAAGCCACACACTTCCGTTGATGAATGATTTGTGAAGTTTAGTGTCTATCTCCATAGACAACTGTGAAATTAAAGTGTTTTTTGTATTCATCCCAATGAAGACCAATCTCATCTCCTTTTTTTAAATCTCTTCTAAGTACAAATTTTTTGATCCAACCACTCTTAAAAATATAACTTTGTGAAGAAAGATATTTTATGAGTTTGAGAGTATGCAAAGAGCCAGTATCAACATCAAATATTCCAACTTCAATTTCTTTCTCAGCATTGGAACCCAAATGAGGCAACATAAAATCCTCAACCAATTTTTTATTCAACAAGAGTCTACAATTGTTGCCAAGATCACTCTCTTCCAACACTTTCTTGATCTCCCAAGAATCATCAAGTGAGTAACCCAACTTTCTCTTTTCATCATTGTTTATCTTCTTTTTTCCATCATTGATTGCTTGTTGCACAAGTTTCCTCTTTCTGGTTGAAGAATCAAATAGTTGTGTCTCATCAACTGTTGTTGAATTACAGGGGCACTTACCTAGTGTTAAATGGAGACAAACTTTGGGAGTAATCGCACGAGAACATTGAGCCAAAGTGAAATATGAACCAAAATTAAGGTTTTCAGAAGACATGATGAACACTTTTTTTCTTTATTGGGGTTTACCACACATATATAAAACTACAAATTTATAAGTCGATTATATAATTTTTGTATCAAATCTTGCAAAGTTTGGTTATAAAACAAATCTTACTAAATCTTAAGATTTTATTTATTTTCGATTTTTTTGGTAATAAAGATTTATGTTTTTTTTTACTACTAGTATAGATTCCGTAAATAAATAAAAAGTCATAAATAGTAAAAATATCTAAATTCAATATAATATTATTAATAAAAAAATCAAATTAGATATTTCTAATGTTAGTAAATTTAGTCTTTTTTTTAAATAAAATAAAAAAAAATTGTAGTTTTAAAGGTTATATGTTTGATCTGATGCATTAAAAAAAACTACTCCTACTACTTAATTTAACTAGTAAAATATTTTTACTTTTGTATGGATACTGCGTTTTTATTATATTTTTTTACATGATAATTAAAGAAAATTGATAAAAAATAATTAATTTCTTATTTATGCTATAGTTATATGATTTAATTTATTATAATTAACAATGAACAATAAAATTAAAATTGATAATAAGAAAAAATATTTGATATCGATCTACTCTTAGCTTGTATTTTTGTAAATATAAGTGAAAAATATTTATTATATATTTTTTAATATTTATCAATTACAAATATTCATTATATATTTTTAAAATATTTATCTTGACAAATATTTAATCTATGCGTTTTAATTAATTCTTTCATGATAATTATTTATCTTGTGTATAATTTTTGTATAAATTATAACTAATCTTATTTTTATTTAGAAGATAAAGAGTATGAAATTTAATCGATTGATTAAAACCAAATACATATAAATCGATGGTATAGAAAGAGGTGTTGAGTTAATGTCCAATGGTTAAAAGACTTTATGTATCCGTAAACAATAGGTGCAAATTTTTTAGTACAAACAAGGATTAAAACATAAAGATTAATGAACTTTTAATTGATTTTTGTTTTGTTTTTTAATGTTATCTTAATCATTTCATGATCACAAAACAAACATAAAATGCAGTAGCATATAGGCAAAATCATAATTAATTAAAAAAATAAAAACTTTACATAATAAAAACAATGAAAGAACCCTTTTCGTATTTGCCATAACAATGAAAGAATTAATACATATAACTTTTGTTATAACAATGAAAGAACTTAAGAGTAGTAGCACTATGGCTCATGTACCGAAGAAATACATGAAATAATAATAAAAACTCTTAGAAACTAAAAAAATAACAAAAGTTAGGAAATAGAAGCCACACACTTCCATGAATGAATGAATGATTTGTGAAACCTAGGGTCTATTTCCATAGACCTTAAAAACAGTGAAATTAAATCGGTTGTTGTATTGATCCCAATGAAAACCAATCTCATCTCCTTTCTTTAAATCTCTTCTAAGTACAAATTTCTTGATCCAACCACTCTTGAAAATGTAGCTTTTTGAAGAAGCCAATTTCTTGAATTTGAGAGTGTGAAAAGAGTTAGTGTCAATATCCAAGATTGTAACTTTAATTTCATCGTCGGTATTACAATTCAAAATAGGCAAAACAAAATCCTCAGCCGACATTTTATTCAACATGAGTCTACTATTACTTCCAAGATCACTATTTTCCAACACTTTCTTGATCTTCCAAGGGTCATCGTATAGCATCAAGTCAAGTGAGTAACCCCACTTTCTCTCTTCATCGTTTCTTGTCTTTGTACTCTTCATCTTCTTCTTCTTCTTCTTCTTGTTCTCTTCATCATTGGTTGCTTGTTTCACAAGCTTCCTCTTTTTGGTAGATGAATCGATGACTTGTTGTGTCTCATCGGTTGTTGTTGAAGTGCAGAGGCACTTACCTAGTGTTAGATGGACACAAACCTTGTTAGTAATTTCATGAGAACATTGACCTAACGTTAAATGCGAATCAAACTTGAAGTTGTTGGAAGCCATGGTGAACTCTCTTCTTTTTCTGTGTAATTGTAAATTTTACACCCCAATTTAGTCTTTTATATGCAGCTCAATAGTTAACATAATAGTCACAATTATTTTTGTATCAAATCTTATTAAATCTGGTCGTAAAAAAAGAAGAAAATCTTACTAAATCTGGTTATAAAAAAAAAAAAATCTTACTAAATCTGATAATTATTATTTCGTTTTTAATGGTTTTAATTATTATTTTGTTTGTTTAATTGAATTTTTTTAAAAAAATTGTTTTAAATATTTAGAGATTTTTTCTAAAGATTTTTTTTTTATTTTTGTTTATTTACTATTATAAAAATAATTTAAAAAAAAAATGATTTTTAATCTGTTTATACACAATTTTGTAAAAATAATTTCTTTGCTATATGCCAATACTTGAAAACCAAAATTAATTTTACAACAAATAAAATATTTTAAATCTTAATTGCCATTTCAAAATTTTATTATTATTGTGTTGATCCATTTTTAGACGTAAATCAAATACTAAGTTACTCATCAAATTCTTCTACAATATAAAAACTAGTAAATAAACAAAAAAATGGTAACAATAAAATATCACAATAAATATAAAATAATTCAAATAAAAGGTATAAAAAATAATTATGCGTGGAGAAAATAAAATCTGATAAAATTTTATTTATTTTCTTAACTACTAATGTAAAGAGTGACGGTATATGTGAAAACAAAATATATCAAATCATTATAGTTGTCTAAACTATATTTTAATTGAATCTAATTAATATAATATCAAAAGATATTATTGATTTCTGTTCAATGATAACTGTGAACAAATTTGGTGATATGGTACCATGACAAATACTTATTTTTTTTTTATTGGGCTTAATTTTTTATTTTATTTTTTATGATTATTATTGATTTTTATTTTTAAATTGAATTGTCGTTGAGTTTTAAATTAACCGCATACACTTTTAAAAATAAAATAAATTAAAAATTAAAGGAACTTAGGCTCCAAAACAAACAGACTGAATGGAGTAAAGAAGTGAACATTAAGGCAACATTTGTCCTAAATTATAAAATTTGGGACAATATGAAATATCCTACAACATTTTAAGAAGCGATAATTTGAGGCTTATTTATTTTACAATTTTTAATTTTTTTTTTGTCTCAAATTGGATTAATTAGATTTTATTTATATTTTTTTTAACTACAAATATATATTTTGTGACAATATCTATATTTTATTTGTTCGGATTAATATCTAAATATAGCTGTTGACATATATTTTAATAATTTTATCATAATACTGTCTTAAAGATTTTTTATTGACGCAAATAAAGTCTTAAAAGATTTTCTGAAGATGCCATCTCAAAATTAATAAAGTCTTGAAATCTTGCGGCTATTACTCTTTCATTCAGAATCTTTTCAAATATTACTCTATTCTTTTTTTCTTTGTTGTAGAATTGAGTGGACATTCTTTTATACATTATAATTCATTTTTATTTTTATTACAAAATAATGTTAAAGCATAACGTTATTATATTAATATATGGAGAAAATCAAATTAAATTAAAACGTAATTTGTATTAGAAAATTCACGATATTCTAATTTTAAAAATATTTGGAAATCTGTTGCAATATGAAAAGTGGGATACTAATTTTATTGTAAGAATTCTAGTTGATGGTCAAGATAAGAAAAATCGGATGGGACAAACTCACAAACAATCATATATACTATCTTAATATAAAATTTGAAGGTTGCCATCATAGTTTTTAAATCTACTTATACTATAGTGTAGTCAAGAAGTGAGAATAGAATTATCTATCATTTTTACTTTTCAGCATTAAGAAGTTGAATCATATTTGAGAATAAAAAATTATGAAACGATGAACTTGAATTTCTCATTATTAGAAACAATTTTAATCCCACAAATGTTTTGATTTGATAAAACGGTGTTGGGTTTGAAAAATTAGTCCAAAATCCAAAAAGTAGGTTTCCATTATCATGAAGAAAAAATTATGTTGAATGGAAATCACCAAAAATGGTAATGTTGTTGAGAAAAATTTCACTTTTTAAGGTCATTACAAGTGAGGAATAGAGGTTGAATTCTTTTGAGAAGCTCCAAACAACAGGGGTTGAAGTTTCAAGGATTTTTTAGAACCAAATTCAGGTGTGTTTGGTAGGATTGAAGTTTTGGTTTGTGAAGAACAAATTAGAGGAAGAAAATGAGGGTAGAAATCTAAGGTTACGAAAGATGAAAAATAAAAAATATATGTATTTTTATTTATTGATTTATTTTTTTAATTTAATATCATTTTAGTCTCTACCTAGTCAAATCTACATTTAAGAGAAATTGACGTCCACGTCAGCAAGATATTAGAGTTATAATCAACTCAGCGTCAAATACTAAACTGACAACCATTTAGATAAATCAAATACTAATTTGGATTTGTAGCCGATTCAAGGACTATGGTGACATAATTATGCACATTCAGATACTAAAATTGTGTTCTATCTATTTTTAAAATTTTATTCCATTGAGAGCGTTGATCAAAGAGAAAATAGATTTACTCCGTTAATTCTTTTGTATTAGGTTGTTTGATCTTGATTATATAATTTAAGAAAAAATAGACTTTAATTTTTAATTTATGACAAGTTCCAACTATACAATAAAACATAGTGTGATTTTTAATTGAACATGTTATTCAACTATTGATAATTTAATTTTAATAAAACTAAAAATTACTTTAATTTATAATTTAAAATATTAAACTTTAATCTTAACTATCTGATCTTAATTGAATGTTATCATGTGCGATTATTTTTTTTTATCTAACTTGTGTTTGAGTATATGAATAGAAGATATTAATGGCATGTAATTCATATATCCAATTGAAGACACCTGATCGACCACAAAGTTAAGTGATTTCTTCATTCATTCTGAATCAGATTAACCAATTCGAGCGTATATTAAATATTTTTGATAAGATTGAAGGTAGAAGAAGCACCAAATAACTATTAGTTACATGCGAGTCAAAAAAAAAAAAAACTATTAGTTACATGGGCCGGGGACCCCACAAAGAAACTTCGCCCAATGCATGTAAACCAAGTACTAGTTTAATTCAATGACTGTAATCCAACCTTCTAAATAATCTATATTTGAATGTACCATTATTATTTGTCATAATATTTTACTTATGTCATTGTCAAGGAAATATCATAATATTGCTATTTATTTATTTTAAGTAAATAACATTTGTAGTCTATATAATATGAGTGAAAAATATATATTTATAAAAAAATATATATAAAAACAAAAAAAAAAACAAAAAATTATTTCCAGCGTTCTACTTCAATTATTGTTTACTGCATATACAAATGTTTCATCGCCCTAAAATAAAAGAGTTTGTGTTTTTTTTTCTTAATTGTTTTTATAGTAAAATTTGACCTCAAACTGTTTTAATTTTATGTCAGCTATTCTGGCATAATATTTCTCCACAATAAACTCAATAGGTAGATACACATTTTCATGTAATTAATCGATAACAAAATTCGCTAAATATCATAGTCAATATACAGATTGAAAAATTATAGATCATTCAATATTAGATATGACAATTAGTAGGTGGTAGGTGGGGATACTATAATACTTACTTCTACACCTTAAGATTTTTTTATACAAATTATAAAAAAAGTAATTTAATAATCAATAATGTAAAAATCAACTTTTTAAGAATCTAAAAAAACACAGATTATTTTGTGTTGACCTCCGGAAAAAAAAAACCATTCATAAAAAATAATTTTTTAAAAAACTATTAAAAATAATTTTTTTATTCAAAGCAATTTTAAAATTATCTTTTTATAAAAATAAATGAAAATTTTCAAAAATAACTATTGTTTTTTACAGTAATGTTTTTCCGAAATAAACTGTAACAATACCATATGAAACGTGAATCTATCAAGTCAATGGGAGGTTCTATCCTTCGTTCTTTGCCTCTTATTGATAAAAACAAAATAGATACACTCGATGCATGATTAATCTGTTTAGAAAATGACATATTTAAAATATAGTAATAAACCACTTGCAAAAAATGTCATAATAAATGACTTCATTGGAAAAATATATAAAATTTGACTTTGTCAAAACATAGTAATATTGTTTTTAACAATTCTTAATACCTTGAGTAGAAAAAACAATTTTTATATCTTTTAATTCATTTACAAATTTAAGAATTTAGGGGTGGTTCTCTCTCCAGTGTTGAGACTTTGTAGTTTTGTTTTTTTAAGTTAAGTCTCAATACTTAAAAAATATATATATATATATATATATATATATATATATATATATATATATATAATTTATCTCGTCTTTAATATTATTTTTATGAGTCTTGAACAAGTGTCTTATAAATATTTGTTAAAAAACTAAAAATAAAAATTTTGCATTGAAAAAAATAAAATTTAAACTTTTAAAAAAATTAAACACACAAATTTTAATACAATATTGCTATTTTTTTATTATTAACAAGTGTCCAGTTCTTAACATTTCTCTATTTTTATATTTAAATATTACTAATGTAAAATAAATTTTACACAATTATTCATACAAGTAATTTTATAATATTTTTCATTCCATTTCATTTTCTCATCAGTTCTCTTAACAAAAATCAAAATTGAATAATCACACATTTAAAAAAAAAAATCAAAATATTTTTTCAAATGACCTTAAAATGTAGTACGTATTATTGGGTACCATAACTCATTTTCAAGAGTTTGAATATCATGCATCCCCTCAGCCAAATAATAATAAATAAAAAGAGTTTGAATGTAATGCATTTTCAAGACTTGATTCAGAAAAAAATAATAGAATAATAAATGACCATATTATATAATTGCTAAAATGCATACGTAAAGTAGACAAATAACCCAAATTATATGGATGTCAAGATCAACCAAGTTTATACGCTACTACAACTACCACTCACATTTCATTATTTAATCTTCTCTCTTTAACTTCGCCTTCACTCATCCTTCTTCAATCATGGACCGTTCTAAAATATCCACACTCCTCTTTCTCATCGTCGCTTTGACCTTCCTCGCCGCCGTCTCCGCTGTCCGTGACCTTCCCGGAGATTATCTCCGATTGCCTTCGGATGCCTCACGTTTCTTCCATGAACCTGAAAATGATGACAACGTTCAGGGGACTAGGTGGGCCATTTTACTTGCTGGTTCTAACGGTTACTGGAATTATAGACATCAGGTACACATAATTAAATTCTCTTAGTTTATTCATATAACTTGCTCTTATATTTAAGATCGGAGGGAGTATTACTTTTATTTTTAAATAAATAAAAAATCCAATGAGGTGTGGGGACTTAGATTTGAGCAAGTCTTGTAATTACTTTCTTACAGTATGAGTTACTCAATTTCAATTTAGTTTCTTGTATCGCTTATTTTCAACTTGGTTATTACTTCTTACACCTCACTCTTATGACACTCCAAGTGAGATTAATCAAATTATTTTGGGCCGTTTACAATTACAAGTAATCTATGATAATATGATCCGAACAATTCTAATAAAGGAAATTAACATTATCACTTTTATTTTTTGGCAAGTGCATTAATTTTCTGTAGATCCGTGCACTCCATATAAAATAATTGAAAAGTGATCATTAAATTAAAACAAAAATAATTTTTGAAAAAGATAAGTAACTGAATATATATATATATATATAAATAAATAATATTTATATGTAATTTTATTATGAGCTAGTTCAACAACGTAATATTACAAAAATTGAAATTCAATTGATTAATTATTTCTCTGTAAGGTATTAGTTATAAAATTATTTAATTAATGTTAGTGTTTTATTTGTTAGTTTATCTACTTCCAAATAGAGTGATAACTGTTAGATAATATTATTATATATTAGTAGTAAGGGTATTTTAGACAATTCTAGGCAATTCTATTTTCTTATATATATACTCAGTGTAACCCTATTAACTTCAGTTTTGGTTTATTATATGATATGAAACCCTAGACTGGTTGTTTCTCTTCTTCCTCTTTCTTCCTCTTTTCATTGTTAACATGGTATCTAGAGCCTATTTCGATCCTCATTGAACGATCCCGCCTCCATTCCGCTGTCGAGTTCCCAACAATTAGGGAATATAATTATAGTTTATCTTTTCTAACATTCCAATATTCAGTGAGATTTTCCGTGTCCCAATTCTGCTTTACCCTTTCTTGGTAGCTTTTCGTTTATTTTTAGTAGGGTTCTATAAACCTTTCCACAAGCCATTAGGGTTTGACGCTCTAAAGCTAAAAAGAACAATGGGTGGTAAAGTTTACTTTGAGAATCATTATTATTTGCATGGTTATTGGGGGATTTTGATTGATCGTTATGAAGAGATGATTGAGAATTATCATCCTGGGATCTACCGTAGAGAAGAGAGAGAAACTATTTTGATAGAAAAGACAACCACCAAAAAAGAAAAGAGAAGAGTAACCTTGTTCCCGATTTTGTTAAATCAGTCTCACAAAAACATCGATTGCGCATTCGTTAACCGTTGGATTTGGCTGATTTTTGGACAGAAGGTTCACAACATTCAGGTCTTCGTCTTCAACGGTCGGATTGGTAAAACGACGTCTGTAGGGGGAGAAATCGTGCTCGCACAGCACCAGGTTATCCCTAATTTATTTTGTTTCAGTGATTGTGTTTGTCTCATTATTTGTATGGCTTTGAGAGAAGGTTTGGAGGTTCATTATGTTGTTTTGAAAAATGGGTTTTGTGTTAATTTGTATGTTGGGACTTCTTTTGTTGAAATGTTTGTGAGAAGTTTGGTTTCTTGGACTGTTGTTATTGTTGGGTTTGCTAGGTGTGGGGATATGAGTGAGGCCAGGAAGCTTTTTGATGTTATGCCTGATAGAGATATTGTTGCTTCTAATGTTATGATTGATGGGTATGTGAAAATGGGGTGTATGGATTTGGCGAGGGATTTGTTTGATAAGATGAAGGATAAGAATGTTATTTCTTGGACTAGTATGGTTCATGGTTATTGTGAGGATGATGATGTTGTGGCGGCTAGGTTTATGTTTGATTGTATGCCTGTCAAGAATGTGCTTAGTTGGAATGCGATGATTAGGGGATATTGTGAGAATAGACGACCACACGATGCGTTGAAGTTGTTTTGGAAAATGAGGGGACGTTTGGATGTGGAAATGAATAAAGTGACGGTTGTGAGTGAAATTGCTTTTTGAGGAGATGAATGAAAAAGATACATCGTCGTGGAATGCTTTGATAAATGGTTATGGTGTCAATGGTTGTGCGAAGGAAGCGTTAGAAGTATTCGCAGCAATGTTACGGGAAGGATTTGAACCGAATGAGATAACAATGACTAGTGTGTTATCTGCTTACCATTGTGGTTTGGTAGAGGAAGGAAGAAGATGCTTCAAAGAAATTGAGAGATTTGGAATTGTGCCTCAGATTGAGCATTATGGTTGTATGATTGACCTTCTAGGAAGGGTTGGATACTTGGATGAGGCTGAAAATTTGATCTTCTGTGTTGTCGCTCTGTTTGTTGCTTCTTCTGTTTGATTGCTAATCTCTCTAGTGATTTGCTTTGTTGCTTCTCTCTTTGTTTAGTTTGGTTTGATATGATTTAGTTTTGTTTGGTTCTATTTGGTTTGGTTTGTTTGGATTTGGTTTCGTGGTGCTACTTCTTTGGTTGTTCCTATCAGTTGATTTTGATATGGTTGTTGCTCCTTTTTTGATCGCTTCTTTTTCGGTTTGATTTTTTTGTTGGCTTGGTTCTTCTCTTTGATTGTTGCTTCTTCTTTGGTGACATCCCTCTTGTCCCCCCGGCTGTCCAACCACCTCCTGCGATTGTTGATCCTCCTCGTTACCCCTCTCGTCATCATCTTCAGCATAGAATCATTATTCTACTGTTTGTCTCTTCTTCTTTACAGATTGCTGATTTGTTCACAAAGATGCATTCCATTAAACGTTTTCGTTTTTTTTAGTTGACAAACTCTCGATGCTCCATGTTAATGCATCGTGAGTTTGAGGGGAGATGTTAGATAATATTATTATATATTAGTAGTAAGGGTATTTTAGACAATTCTAGGCAATTCTATTTTCTTATATATATACTCAGTGTAACCCTATTAACTTCAGTTTTGGTTTATTATATGATATGAAACCCTAGACTGGTTGTTTTCTCTTCTTCCTCTTTCTTCCTCTTTTCATAAAATAATTGAAAAGTGATCATTAAATTAAAACAAAAATATTTTTTTAAAAAGATAAGTAACTGAATATATATATATATATATAAATAGATAATATTTATATGTAATTTTATTATGAGCTAGTTCAACAACGTAATATTACAAAAATTGAAATTCAATTGATTAATTATTTCTCTGTAAGGTATTAGTTATAAAATTATTTAATTAATGTTAGTGTTTTATTTGTTAGTTTATCTACTTCCAAATAGAGTGATAACTTATATAAAGTCAACGGAAATTGTTTTGGTTACTGTATATCAGTGAGAATCAAAATGCAAATAGTTGAATGTATGTGGACTAAATTGACAAAAAATTCAATGTATAGCCAAGGGACTAAATGGAAATTATTTATACTTAAACAATATTGAGAATGAGTGTTACATATGATCAATAGCATATTTTAGCCTTTGTATTTAGCTGTTTAGTTTTAGTGTTGATTCTTTGTTGTTTCATCAGGCTGATGTTTGTCATGCGTATCAAATACTAAGGAAAGGTGGCTTGAAAGAAGAAAACATTATTGTTTTCATGTATGATGACATTGCTTTTGATATAGAGAATCCAAGGCCTGGGGTCATAATTAACAAACCAGATGGAGGTGATGTTTATGCAGGAGTTCCAAAGGTAAAGTCATGTTCAGTTTTTTGGCATCCAGCATCTTGTGTAAATAGTAATTTTGGTTCTTAAATGTGTGAGACATTGTCACTTACGGATGTTTTTTGTATTTCGATACATTCAAGAACTATGTGAAAATGCCTCACACATTAAGGACCAAAATGACAGTTTACTCATATCTTTTTGCTATATCATGTTCGATAGTTGTCTAATCTAATATGAACTACCTCTTAAAAAAACAAACTAATATGGACTATTTTTTTATGGCAGGATTACACTGGTGATGATGTTAATGTTGACAACTTTTATGCTGCTTTACTTGGAAATAAATCAGCTCTTACTGGTGGGAGTGGGAAGGTTGTTGATAGTGGTCCCAATGATCATATATTTGTATATTATACTGATCATGGAGGTCCTGGGGTTCTTGGTGAGTAGCTATGAATTCTTCTCATAGAAACTTTTTGTTTTTGATGATATACATGGATAGAGAGGTTGTTTGTATGTGTTTTAGATTTTTTTTCTAATTCAGAAGGGGGAATTTTTGTAAATTAATGTGGCACAAATTACTTTTTAACGATTGTCTGTGAGAAGATTT
The DNA here is from genome assembly GCF_000331145.2 of Cicer arietinum. Lineage (NCBI taxonomy): Eukaryota > Viridiplantae > Streptophyta > Magnoliopsida > Fabales > Fabaceae > Cicer > Cicer arietinum. Next base: position 61,753,775 of record NC_021163.2, read on the forward strand.
CAACTCTATCCCTTGACATGTCTATTGTTGTTGTTTGGTTGATCGTGTGATCATTTTTTTAATTATGTTTGAGTCGAATTAAACTTCTCAGGTACGATGATTTGCTCGAAGTGGAGTTTGTGTTTTGCGCACAATAAACTGAAATTTTCAAACAGTTAGAATGAAATATTTCAAAATTGCATTGGTTGGAATTTTTTATCAATAAGATAGTCTTGAATGCTTAACTTGTTGTTTGTTTCCTTTTTTGTGCTGCTGTATTTCCAAAAGGATAACGGGGTTAATCTGAAACTAGGTATTCTACAGCATAGCTATGTCATGTTTGTGGACTAATCATTGAACATGTTAGTTTTTTGCTAGATATTGTTTTTTGGTCACGTGATGTAGTTGATTGAATGATCTTTCTTCTATTTACATTTTTCTTGGATCATTGCATGACAACGTGTTTATTTCTACAAATGATATGTGCACCTTTCTATTACTTATTTGGTCGTTTTTTTCGACATGGGAGTGAATTTCAGGGATGCCCGTTGGTCCTTACTTGTATGCATCTGATCTGAATGAAGTCTTGAAGAAAAAGCATGCTTCTGGATCATATAAGAGCCTAGTAAGTCACTACTACTTCTGATTTTGTTGTTCTTTTTGTTTCAATCCCTTTTGAACTGTCTAGTACTTGAATGCTTGGGTTTGATTATTTCTAACTATTTTTTTTTTCAAAAGATCTCACAAACTATGTAGCACCGACACATTAGATTAAAGACATGTCAGGCGTTCGAGATGTGTTAGTGTCCGACACCAACACATATGGTTAAATTCAACCACTTCCATTTTCTTAAATTATAACTAGTGTCTACATGTCAATGTTGTATTTAGTATCCGTGTATGTGTCTGTGATTCATATAGCTCACAAAGCTATAGGTTGAAAAACTAGAATCCAAACTAACACAAATTTTATTTATGGTGGTGCAGGTATTTTATCTGGAGGCATGTGAATCCGGGAGTATCTTTGAAGGTCTTCTTCCAGAAAATATCAATATCTACGCGACAACAGCTTCAAATGCAGATGAAAGCAGTTGGGGAACATATTGCCCTGGGGAGTACCCTCCCCCTCCCCCAGAGTACTCAACCTGCTTGGGTGATCTGTATAGTGTTGCTTGGATGGAAGATAGGTATATATGTGCATAAGAAGGAAACCAAGATCATAAATAAGATTAATTTGATGCATTATTTGTTATTAACTATGTATATTCCTGTTGTTTGAACTTTGAAAGTTGAAATACTTGCCCCTTTTAGTATTATTAGCTCAGACGATTTTTTTAATAATTTTTTTTTTCCACTTCTGAGCAGTGACATTCACAATCTGCGAACTGAAAGTTTGCACCAACAATATAAAGTGGTAAGTTCCTATTGCTAACTTGATTTGATATTTTTTAAATGACAAATATTAGCTATTAGTTGTTATTTTGCTAGCGAGATTGAGTTGAACTCGTTATTTCCTTATCCCTCAAATCAAATGATTTGATTTGATTTTTTTAAATCAATTGATTGATATGGATTGAAGAATGTAGTTCAATGTCTTGATTGCTTAATTTACATATGAGAAACTTTAGTTTTTTTTTTTTATTGAATTCTTAGTCTAAGTTCATGTTTCAAACACGGGTAGAAAATGTATTAGGAGTTGTGTAATTGATGTCTTATTTTTCCATTACAGGTTAAGGATAGGACTATTAATGGAGTATACTATGGTTCTCATGTGATGGAGTATGGTGATGTAGGGCTTAGCAACAATCATCTCTTCATATATTTGGGCACAAATCCTGCTAATGATAATATTAGTTTTGTGGATGAAAGCTCTTTGACCTTAAGATCACCTTCAGCAGCAGTCAACCAAAGGGATGCTGATCTCATCCATTTCTGGGATAAGGTATGCTTTACATGTAGTAATTTTTATTCTTAATGTTCTGAATTAAGTGATTTATTTATCATGTCCTCATCATGAATTTACTTTTAAAATTAATATTGTTGGGATGTATGATAAACATAAGGAGAATCTCATGGCTAAAAATTATTGCAAGATTGGAGGATAAATTCAGTGACAACTGTTGTGGATATGTGATAATGGGAACATACCATATAGTTTGCTCAAAATTCATAAATCATAGTCCTGAATATTCAGTTGAAGAGTTGATGTGGATAGCATAACCAGATAGTATGAGTAGAATATGGACTAGTTAGATATGTCATATGGAGAGAACAAACTTTGGATAGTTTTGAACTATGAAGCACTGACACATACTAAATATAACATTAACACTGACACCTAAATTAGTAATAATTTGAGAAAATAGAAGTGATTGAATGTAACCAAATGTGTCGGTGTTGTGTTAGTTTCCTACGTGTGTCAAAAACTGAACATGCTTTCAATTTAAGTGTCTGCGCTACATATTAAAGTTTGTTTGTTATATTTATCTTGACTTCATTTTTGTTGTTCATTGTCAGTTCCGCAAAGCTCCTGAGGGTTCTGCCAGGAAAAATGAAGCTGAGAAACAAGTTTTGGAAGCAATGTCTCACAGGAAGCATGTTGACAACAGTGTGGAACTGATTGGGAAGCTCTTATTTGGCATTGAAAAGGGTCCTGAATTGTTCAACACTGTTAGACCTGCTGGATTACCACTTGTTGATAACTGGGACTGCCTCAAAACTATGGTACTATTTCCCATGATTCAGATTCATCTTTTGTGGTTTTGACATAGTAAATATATATTTCTTCATAAGAATATAATAGAATTGGATTCATTGTTTTCTGCTTAAGCCTTGGTGCAATGATAAAATTGTGATATGTGATGGATTCTAATTGCATAAATATTCCAGTCCACATATAACAGAATTAGATTATGGCCTAGTTGGATATGCTCTCCATAATAGCTTACAAAAACACCTTATAGTTTATATGAGAATAGTTTAACTTTATCTTTTGTTATAAAATTAGTTTATACATAACCACTTGTATGATAAGCACAAACATTGTTGAACTTTAAAAAGTGAATTTGCATTATTTTGTTGATTGTAGTAAAACATTTTCTTTTGTTCACCTTGGTCTCTGAGATTTTTTTTTATACCTTAATCCGTTTTTTTATTCAGGTAAGGACTTTTGAGACACATTGTGGATCCCTGTCTCAGTATGGGATGAAACATATGAGATCCTTCGCAAACATCTGCAATGCGGGAATACAGAATGAGCAAATGGCTGAGGCCTCAGCACAAGCTTGTTCCAACATTCCTGCCAATCCCTGGAGTTCTCTGCATAGGGGTTTCAGTGCATAGTTCCTAAAATGTGCACTTTGTAAATACCAACTACAATTTCTGTTACATTATGTTTTATGGTTGTATGTATATACATACCGTGCACTGGCCATGATCTCATGTCATGATTCTGTAAATACAACTGGGAAATTATTAGGACATTGGAGTGTAGTGTTTATCTCTGAGAAATGAAGGATTTCATTACTATGGTTTTGGATATAATGAGGCACGCATATTTAGTGCTGGTTTATTAAGCCTTTGTTCATCCAAAATCATAGTAATTGAGCACTCGATTTCTTGTAATAAATGGAGATGATCTTTACAACAATGTTATGTCTATGTTTTTATTCCATTTATGTTGTTGTGTTATTGCAAGAAAAACAATTTCAAGGGATGATGGCTTTTATAACAGAAGGAGGGATAGAAGACCAACAGTTATGCCTGTTTTGGAAAGTTCAATATGACAGGGAACAAGGTCATGCATGTTTGCCAACGTGTATGTGGGAAATGGCAGATATAGGAGTTACCCTTGACACTTTGCAACATAATTGACAACCATTTGTAGAATTATTTTAGTTGAATGTTATTTTCATACAACTATTGTTTAATATTACTGTTTAATGATAATGATGGTATTGTATATGTATTTGGAATTTCGTTAAACTATATTGTAAGTCTTTTTAGTTTGATTGAATTTTTAACTTAAATTTTCTTAGTTTAATTTCCTTTAATAGAGTTCTTATATTATTATTTTTTAATTGTTAAACAGGTCAATATTGTAAAATTTGTGGTCCTATCTAATAAAGTTAAAATGAATACTTCACAACATCATTACTCTACCATGCCCAAGGCAATTCAAAAATAATTGGTGGAGGTGAGAAATAGGGTAACCAAGAAAGAAGAAGAACATTGTTTGTGAGTAATGAGGAATTCAATCTCGGTCCTAAAATGTAAAAATTCGGTGAAGATTAACTTACTTAACTTTTTAAAGCAAGAGTGCTTGTTTGAGAAAACTTGAATTCATCATATTTGTATTTTTTTTTATACAACATGTGAATGCATAATAATTTTGTGTTTGAAAAAATTGCCTAAAGTTTGTCATGTATTGGATGGTAATGTTTTGACTTATGAAATGAAAAACTAACCAGTGTCAGGTTAACTAATCTAATCTCACTTAAGAGACACTTAATATGCACAAGCAGAAATGGAGAACTATTACACAATTGGCCTTTCTTTTTCATCCACATTTCAGTATCATCACCTTCACCATCATCCTCATGTTGTCTTGCTATACCCTTCACCCGCTTTATGAAACTCACTCCAACCTCCCTTATGCAGCCAACAGATATTTCACTTCGCACCACATTCATATGTCCAATCTTAAAGCCAATTGATTAGACATCTTTTTCACGAAATAACAAACTTTTGCCACCCTTAACATGACTTTAAATGTACACAACAACATGCTAACAATTGTCTTAATAGCATTACTTAAGGAAGCCAAAATTAAAAGTTTACATTGAAAAAATAATTTAAAAATGGAATTAACTATTTTTCAACAATATTTCTATATTCTTTTTCTTAATCAATGTTATTGTGAAATACTTTTAATAGAAATTTAATTTATATACACCGTAAATATTTTTTATATTGTCAATCAATCATAACCTTTAAATTATTTATAATTAGTAATCATAATTTATCGACTGTTTAAAACTTTTTATGGTTTATCCGTACATAAAAATTAAACTCTTTTAACAATGTATATACTTTTTTATTATAAAAATAAAACATACATTTCAAAATAATTTACGGTGCCAAAATTACACTTCAAAAAAATAAAAGAGATGACTCTTTTATTTTTCACCTACTACCGCGATAACCTACTTGATCCACACATTGTGCATAGGTACACAAAGCCCACTTTATGTAACCTAAAACACATCCCTAACTCATAACCCATTCAACAAATTGCTATACCCCATCATTTCTGATCGCTAGAAGGGTTTGCTAATATCAAAACTTTTAAAAAATAAAATATAATTAATATGAAGGATCTGACGGCTCTCCAGATTCCTTTTAGAATAAACCAACGGATAAAAGGCTCTCAAAACGACGTAATGTTTCCATGGATGGTTTTAAGTAAGGATAAACAAGAGCCGCCAGATATGAAATCAACGGTCACCATTTTTCAGTGTGTGGCACATGATGTATAAAAACAGGGCTCTACATAGAAAAACAGAGCATTTCATTTTATCATAAGAAACAAAGAGAAAAAAAAAAAAACCTCCTTCCACCCTTCTTCAAAAATATTTATCTATTTCCTTTCATCATTCTGTCTACAAAACCAAACAGCATAATTTAAGATCTTAATATTGATTACTGAACGGTTAAACCTAAGGATCTGCTAATTTATTTAATTTAAATATATTAAGGTTTCTAATTAAACAACGCTTCAATTTCTAATCCATTTCTTTATATTTTTTTAACGAGAACCGCTAATTTCGTTTTGTTTTTGGCTTAATTTCTGTGTTTGCAGGTATTCATTGTTAATTTTCTAAGTGAATTCTGTTCTGAAGACTGCATTCGTTCGTTCATTGTTGTAGTTTTAAGGTGCTTTGAATATTTGTAGTTTCAAAGCTTTGGCTTCTGCTTCCTTCTATTCTCTGTTGGGCTTCGCTGCTAAATTTCTCCAGTTTTTTTTATATGCAGATACAGAGTTTTCTGCAAAAATTGGATATTGTGGATTCTCTGAGGAAAAGTGTGTAGATCGAAGGTTTGGAATGTCATTGTTAGTTGGATTTTAGGTATGGATTTGTGTTTCACTATTTCTGGAAAAAAAATCTTGAGGCGACGGTTTTGATATAATCGGATTAATTTAGAAAGTATAATTGGAAGTGATGAGTTGTGATTCTCATCGAAATCAATCTTTTGACATTTTTTTCCCTTCATTTTTAGTGTCTATAATCGTTACTTGTGAAGCAGTTCTGGATTTCTCTCTACATCTTCATTTCTTGGAAGGAAATTGAAAAATCGACTCAATTTCTTTTGGTTGGTGATGTGCCAGAAGAAATTGATAATTATTCACTAATTGTAAGTTTTCGTTAATTAGTACATTAATTTCCATGGTTCATTGTTTTTTTTTTTTTTTTTAATTCTCGCCCTTTTCATCCTTTTCCTTACGAATAATTTCGATGTTCTCACTGTTTTTTTCTTCTTGAAATTTTAAATATAAATATTGTAGATTTAAGTCAACCTCATATTACACTTTCGGCTTGAGAATGCTTTGTGGTTGCAAATTTTAATTTTTTTTTTCTTTCTGTTATTTCTTCTTCTTCTTCTGCCTCGCTTCCTTTTACGTTTATGAATCAAAATCCTTTTCAATTGGCTCTTGAATTGGTTTAAGAGCAAAATCGGTGCTGCAAATCTTAATCCTTTTAATCCTTACAAGTTCTTTTCCATGTTCAAAGTTGAATCGAATCTCTTATAATTTGGGTAAAATATTTTCATAATCTAGTTTCAGGTTATATTATCCCTCAGAATTTTAATATTTTATTCATCCAGTTTTTTGTCTTCATTTCAAAGATGCTCCAGTTGCACTATTCCCATGGCTACCATTTTTTTTTCTTCTTGAAAACAGTGAACCGTCCGATGCAACTTGCTTTATTTTAGTAGTAATTTAATAATTGATGGTAATTTGATAATTGATAATAATAATAATACAATTATATACAGATAGTAGATATTGTGTCAAAAAAAGATAGATAGTAGATATATAATGTGTATATGTATTTTACAGTGCCTATCATAATATAATGATAATAATAGAGAGCCAACTAACTCCAATAGTTTGGTCTAATGTTCAAATGACAAATATTGAATTGGTACACCATACAACTGATTTCAAATTTATTGAAACATGAATATAATAATTTAAGTTGTTAGATAGTCCACTAATAATTTTGCCGAAAAAATATATTCCAGTAATAAGCATTAGTTTAATTTTTTTGATTTATTGATGATAATGATGATGACATATGCAGGAGGGGGGTGATGGATAAGGGGTCGTCACTTAACAACCATGGGAATAGCAACAACATTGGTAGCGTGAGAGATGATGATAGAGACAAAAATGGAGGGGATGGGTCCTTGTTATTGAGGGCTAGCTCTGATGGCTTTAGGCAATCAACCACGTCAGATTTAGTGTTGCAATGGGGGAACCGGAAGCGACTAAGGTGTATGAAGGTTCAGGTTAAACAAGACTCTTTAAACCCGGTTCAGAGAACAACGGTTCGAGTGGATAGAAGAGTAGTAAGAACCGAGAAAGATACTTTAAACCGGTTCACAGCATCCCTCACTGAAAATAATAATAATAACAACAATAGTCATCATAATAATCAAAATCAAAGTAACGGGTATCCTAGTCTCCGTCAACGCCCCCCTTCTCCGCAGCAACCTCCTCCAAGGATTCTCAGGTATTTGTTACTATTAGTTTACTTTTCTCCCTATTTACTTGCTTGATTGCATACTTTAGTTACTATATTTGTTCAATTACAAGCAACTTTTATTTTTATTTTTAAAAAATGTGATTGTGGTGAGTTATGACATGAAGGATTTTGATAATTTTTTGCGATTGTTGTGCGATTTTGATTGAGTCTTGACCGATCTGAGTTTGAAGAAAACAGAACTTCGATTGCGATCTTGTATGTAACATTAGATTTTTTATCGATGTTTTTCCGACTATTATGCAATTTAGGTTGAGTCGAACATCAATTAGGGTTTTAAGAAAATATCGGCGATCGCCGTTTGAGTCGAGCTATCAATTTTTTTCATGTTTCAGATACTAAAGATCCATTGTGATTAAATTGCATTTAAGTACAATTGAACATAATATCAAAAATCGTGGTGGACGACGAATTTAATCCTCCAATGTAACATCTTAAGATAATTGTAAATAAGTAAAATAGAAATTAACATGATTAAACAAGAGTGAGATGTTGTGCTGGGGTGCTTTACTTTGAATTTAGATTTGTTGTGGTATATTAAATCAGATTTGATAAGTCATATGATTTAGATTATTAGATCAAGATCGGAGTGCTCGGTATGATTGAAAATCTTTAGACGTGTTTTGTCATCTTATAAATTCATATAAGTGATTTTATGAATACATTCAAATCTTTTTTTGTTAGGAAAGTCTCGATGGTTGGATAATTTTAAGATTTTGGATAATTTTAAGGTTGGCCTTTTAAGATTTTGGATAATTTTAAGATTTCAGGCCAACGGTAAAGATCAAATGTTATTTTCAGAAATAAAATAAAAAACTTAAATAAACAAATTATATTTCTTATAGGTTTATGAGTTGAAATAGTTAAAAGATTTATGTTTTATTCTATCATAAAATATCTTGAATAATAGAGTGTGTGTTTGATTCTACTACTCTGTGCATCGTTCCATTGTATTCTACTCCACAAAAAATAAGAGAACATTTAAATTCAAAAATATACAGGCTTATTTTAATTTTAAAAAGTTTGATGCTGGGTTTTTTTCAATGAATAATTTAGAAAAACATTATTTTATTTCCATTCAACCCATGAATAAATGGCATTAGATTTAGTCAAACATCTCCGATAAGCGTGTAAAAACTAAATTCTAGCTATGATTTGTATGGAAGTGTTGGATACATCGCTTCCACGAATTATGTGAAGGATCATGATGCAAATAAAATAAATTGAATCTTCAGCTTCAAATGTGACTCTGACTATATAAATAAATTAGGCTTTGATTGGTGGCTACCCAATTGGATTATCTTGTCTATATTTAAGTGGATTGACAATGTTTTGCTTCATTTGGGCTGAATAGTGAGTAATACACTTATAATGACAATATGAGGCTTATGTTTTGTCCACTCACACCAATTGGTAGGTCCTCGCGGACGTCTCATCCAAATTAAACGAGGAGCTCACGGTGAGTGCGTGAGATTCCCATCTTTTCTTTCTTCAAAATTACTTTATTTTGAAGATATTGTTATTATGACTAAGCTACTACTAACGGGAATTTTTATATTTCATAGTTGATTGATATTGTATTTTCATATCTTCCAGTAGTATTTTTTGTGTCTGCTAATTAAACGTGTATTGAACTCTTTCTATCGGTACTTTATGGTGCGGAGATAATTAATTTATTGCTATTATCTTACCATTTTGCTTATGCCTTGACATTCATTATGATTGATATTCGTGTGATACACTACTTAATAAGATATGTTGTATAATGATCATTGAATTGAGGTTCCCTGTAAATCCTTGGGGTATTTTAATGATCCGTGTTCATAACTACCTTGCACCTTGTGGATCTAGATCTGAAACACCGTAAAGTATCAGAGCAACCCCTCATTTTATTTATCATAAAAATGTCATGACGAGGGTTAATAACGACTTTGTTTGTTCAAAAAAATAATACCAGACTTTGTCGGGATATGAAACAGAGGGTCTTTGTTCCACGTGTTAATCTTAAACCATTTTGTATAAGAAAAGTCCTTTATCGCCGTTGGATGAGATACCAGGTGTTAGATCTGGTACGTCCTATTCATCATTTCAACACGTAATAATAAAGTAAACTTCATCTTCTCTTCAATAGCCCCATCCAATCCAACGGCCCTAAACCTGTCGTGGAACCAGCTGTGTCCGTTATGAATCACCTTCACCCACTTCACATACCTCTCTCTCTCTGTCTCTCAAATATATCCCTCTCTACCTAAACCTTTTTCATCTAAAGTAAAAATAAAGTTAAAAGACACACACCAAACTGACCAAAGAAGCCAAAAATCATCTTATAATCTACCACAAAACCTGTTGATGTTTCAGCCTCTCCAACGCAACTATTTAATTTCAGATTGACCTCCAAGGTCAATATCGTAAATCCACCTCTCCTAAAATCATTATTTTTATTTATTTATTTATTTATTCAAAGAAACAAATATTCTGAAATGCTTATTTGTTTTCCATATTTATCATATAATGTTTAATGTTCCTAGGTTAAGAAACAATTGGAATAAATAATGAAATTTGTTGTGTTTAATTAATTTTGTGTGTTGTATTTGATGTTTAGGAACACAGAGAGTTCAGGTGCGATGAGAGGAACCCAAATCAACGGGAGTGTAAGGGGAATTGCCTCACCAGAGAGGGGTGCGCACGATAAAAGAGGGACCCACCTTAATGACAATAATAACAACAAGTACGCCGCGTCGTCCGATAACGCTATTGATGGCAAGAAAGGTGGGTCGTCTTCAGGAAGTGGGGATGCGACTCCGGCGGTGTGGCCACCAAAATTTGTGATTGCCTTGACCAACAAGGAGAAGGAAGAAGATTTCATGGCCATTAAGGGCTCTAAGCTTCCTCAGAGACCTAAGAAGAGAGCCAAATTGATACAACGCACCCTCAATGTAAGCTCCACTTTCCTTAATTGTTTGCTTTATGTTCTCCGTATTAATTAATTTCTTTATTTAGAATAAATCATTCCTTTCTTTTCTAAAATATATCAAATCATTCTACTCCTAACATTTTAACCATACAGACTAAATTCATTTTCTTTAGGAAGGTTTTTTACATGCAGTAATATCTCTCAATTATTAGATTGGAAAATGTGATGCATTAGAAAAATGTGATGAAATAATTATTAACGGTGTTCATCACATGATCTCAGTTTAGAAATTGAATTAAACGCTTTTGTTTACCAAACAAGGATGGTATAATTTTCTGTAAAATTTGTGTGACTTAGCACATAATATTAGTAAGGTTTTAGAGCTTTAGTTATAAATATTTTTTATGTTGGTAAATAATCTAATGGCGTTGCACTATGGTCATATGGGACTTTTTTAGGCTATATAGAATTTTCATTGTATTAAAGTTGGTGGTTATCTTCAGTCTTGTCGTATAGCTCTCATAATTGAATTTAAATAAAAATATTTTAAGTGGGCGTCCTCTTTTCTTTTTTCTTTGCACCCTATATGCCTGGAAAAGCCATAAATAGAGGGTTGGCGTACTGGTATACACGCGTCAACGGGACCATGGTTAACACCGAATACCAGAGTCTCCAAAGTATTTTCTATACTACTCTAGAAATTCTACTTTTTTGTTTTTACAAAACTAAATACCGAATATTATTTTTTAGCTTAATAAATTAGATATATATTTCATAATTTAACTTCATTTATATATACTTTCGGTGTGTACAGAATTTTTACAACTCAGCTAAACTATATTTTATTCTTTTTTGTCTCAAACATAATGTTATTTTTATATATATATATATAGAAAAAATTGTATTCTTTTTTAACATTAAATTGATTTTTCTTAGACAATTCTAATATTGATTTTTTTATAATTATTCTTGTACGAATTTTTCAAATCTAATATTTATGTGTACTGTTGTATATAACATGTTCATTTTGCACCGTGTTGCAGCTCGTAAGTCCAGGCACATGGCTATCCGATCTTACCTTGGAACGATATGAAGTTAGGGAGAAGAAAATAACCAAAAAGGTAATTAATTTTTTATTTATAAAATGCTAGAACCAAAAAGGTAAATATATAATGAACAAATGGAGAACAAAAATAGACAAGGCCTTACATGCTTCTTTGCAATATTATGTTGTTAAGTAGTAGTTCTAACAACACATTTTTTCACCATCATTTTTAACTTAAACTTTTGTATTAGATTGAAATATATTTTATTAAATTAAGTAGGTTTCATATGAAATTGGTTAGATCTATATGAAATCCAGTCAATAAAAAAAAAATTGATTAGATTTTTCTATTCTATTTCACTTTTCATATTGTTTTATATATAATGACTTTTCATATTATTTTTCTATTCTTTTGCTTCTTTTGCACGTCAATAAAGAAACTTAATTAGGAATTTTATGCAGAGACCAAGAGGCTTAAAAGCAATGGGTAACATGGAGTCGGACTCTGAATAGAAGAAGCAAGGCAATGAGAAAAAGGTATAATAGCAATGGAGTAGAACCAAAAAAAACTCTTGCTTTATGCTGGCTAAGGATGTGAGAAATGTTGGGTTAGTGTAAAGCATGGCATAGCGTGCAAGCAAAATTGAATATAAATTACTTGGTTTTGATCCTGTTTTTCTCACCGCCATGTTCATTTTTGTTCTCGAAAATGTCTCTCCATAATTGTGAAGTATATCGGATCACCTATTTTTAGCTATAGGATGATGGATGAAGCATGGATGCTGGATTTACATCTCAATAAAAAATTATTATAAATTTTAGTTAAAAATTGAGTCATCCTTGTCCAAAACTAGAAGGTTTCTGCGCGCATAAAAATAAAATAAGAAAAAGTGCTTCCTTTTCCTTAGAAAAATGAAAGATTATTCTCGGGAACTTTTTCTTAAAAGAAAAATAGATTAATTAAAGAGATTATTTATAAAATGTTTTTGATAAAATAAAAAATAGTATTGATTATAAATACACAAGGCAATGGGGTAGGTGTAGTTTTTCATTAGATGTGTGGTGGAGTTTGTGTTTTAGAAGTCGTCTTAATTATAATTAATATAATTAAATAATATTACTAACATGACAAATTCAAATGTAGGTGTGAATGATATAATACTTTTAAAACTATCTGTCTCAAAAACGTGCATCAATTTAAAGCAGATTTTTCTCTATAAATAATAAGATGGTATTTTTCTCTTAAATTATATGTTTTTATAAAATAATATTTTTTCAAAATATAAAAGTTTATAAATAATTTTTTAATTTATAAAAAATGTATTTAATTTATTAAACTATTTTTAATTTGTAAAAATTATTATAGTTTCATTTTTTAATTTATAAAAATGTATTTAATTTATTAAACTATAATAGTTTTTCTTTGTTTTGCTTTGTAATTCCGCTTTACACGGAAGTTCCTCACCAGTGGACATTTCATTTGACCCTTACATCGGATAATGTTGCCTGTCACATTCTATTGTTTTAAAATTGGTTAAAACAATTTTATTAATTTTTTAAATTAAAAACCAATTAAAAGTATTATTAATTTCTGAAATTGATATGGGCTTCATGAACCCAAAATCCATCATTGCTGGTTATCTTCACTGCTCACCAGATTTTGTCATTGTTCATCATCGTTACCTTCCTATCGTTCAAATAAACTCATAACACAGGGTGATAAAGAAACACACAATTTGAAATAATGCGAATGATAACATAAACTAACAAACGCAAATGTTTACAACCCAAAAAACAAGAAAAACAGATCCATCCTTTTCAGGAAGGTTCTAAATCTAATACCATCATTTCCTTCTGTCTTTTTTAATTAAAATGTGTAACACTTAAAATTTCTAATTCAAAAGTAAATTTTTAATATTGCAAATTGATTTCAAAGTTAATTAATATTGTAGTATTCAGTGGCAACGTTCGCGTGTGGAGTGGTTGAGTGAAGGAGATGCAAACACAGTTTTTTCATGGTGTAGTATCCAATAGGAGGCGTTTTAATTCAATTTTTCGTATTGAGGTTGGGGTGTGGATGTTGAAGGGGTGGAGCTAGTAAAAAGTGAAGAGTTTAATCATTTTGAAGGTCATTTTAAATCAACCAGATCCATCCACATGAGTTTGGATAACTTACAATTTAATTTTCTCTCGTTAATGCAATATGAATCGTTGTTAGTTGGATTTAGTGAAGAGGAAGTCAAACAGGCGGTGGGGGATTGTGACAGCTACAAAAGTCCAGGTCTGGATAATGTATATTTTAAGTTTGCAAAAGAGTTTTGAGAGAACATAAAAAGTGATTTTATGATGTTTTTTGGTGATTTTCATGTGAATGAGAAGTGGGTAAAATGATCAAATTGTTTCTTTATAGTTTTAATTTCCAAAAACAATCATTCGCAAGTCTTATTTTATTTTAGACTCATTTCGTTAGTGGGGTGTATGTATTAAGTTTTGTCAAAAGTGTTGACGAATAAACTGAGTCAGGTGATTGGTTCTGTAATAGTTGAATCTCAATCAGCGTTTGTTAAAGACACACAATTTTTGAGTGGGATTACCTGGACCTTGTGATGGAAAATATGAGTTTTCCAGAGAAATGGCGTAAATGAATTTTGGAATGTGTTGATTCAGCGTCAGTTTCAGTGCTAGTGAACGGGAGTCCTACATAAAAAAAAAAATATGTAGAGGGGATTGATATAGGGTGACCATTTCAAAGATTTTGAGGTGGGTTTAAATGAGTTTTGTGTCTCTCTTTTACAATTTGTCGTCAATATGTTGATCTTGGGAGAGAAGTGCTGGGATAATATTAGAGTTATAAAGGCTAATTTGTTGTGGTTTGGCTTCAATCTGGTTTTAAGGTTAATTTTCATTTAAGTATGTTACCAGGTGTTAATGTTAACAGTTCATGGTTTCAAACTGCAGCAAAGATGCTTAATTGTAAGATGAGAAATGTTCCATTCAAATATTTGGGGTTGCCTATTGGTGATGATCTCTGAAGTATTGTTTTTTGAAAGTCTATTATTAAGAAGATCTGAAATAGGTCGTCAAGGTGGAAGTCTAGAACATTGTCGTTGGGTGCTTGTTTAGTACTCCTCAAAGTTGTCTTGTCTTCATTGTCGATTTATTTATTTTTTTTCTTTTTTCAAGGTTCCTTCAAGTATCATTTCTCAACTTGAATATATTTTTAATCATTTCTATGGGGTGGGAATGAGAAAATGAGTAAGGTTCATTAGGTTAATTAGGAGACGTTGTGTTTGCCTTTAGAGATTGGTGGGTTAGGAGTCTGAGATTTCAAAATTTTAATAAAGCTCTATTTGATAAATATCGTTGGAGGTTATAAACAAAGTCAGAAAGCTTCTAAGTTAAGATATTGATCAATAAATGTGGAGTGGAAGTTGGGGGATTTGAGGGAGCAGTTCAATCGGGTATGTGTGATGGAAGGATATTTTTGCAAGAAATGTTGGTATTGAAGAGGAATAGTTTGATAAAAAAAAATTGTTTAAAATTATTGGGAATAAGAGTAATACTTTATTTTGGAAGGATCGATGGTTGGATGGTGAAATTTTGTGTGAAAAGACTAGTAGGCTATTTCATTTGTCTTTGCAACAAGAGGAAAGTGTAGAGGTCGTGTTAGAGTTGTTGCGACTGGAAAGTGCTCAAAGGTAGATAAGCCAGAGGGAGTTGTTTGCGTGTGAGAAGAAATTAGTGGAGGAGTGGAGGACTTTATTGACTAACGTTCATTTGCAGCTTAATGTAGCAGATAAGTGGCCGTGGAATACTACACATGGAATATTGTATTCGGTAAATGAGGCGTATTTTGTATTGTAGAAGGAGTTTGGTGTAGGTGTCATCGTGCCTCCATTTCAAGACCTAGTGTGGCATCCTTTTATCCATTCAAAAGTATCATTATTTGTCAGGAAATTGTTTCAAAATAGGTTTTCTACAAATGATATTTTGTTCAATCGTGGAATTATTTCTTTTGAAGATCAATAACGTGTAGCAGATTGCGAGAAAATTGAAACAACCCGTCATTTGTTCTTTGTATGCCCTCTTTTTGGGTTCGTGTAGTATAGTGTTTTGAATTGGCTTGAACTATATGGTGCATTTTCAATGAATGTAATCAATCATGCAATTTGATAGTCTTTTTTTATACGATCGTGTAATACGTCAAATAATAAATTTAGTTTGATTTATGATGACGTGGGCGATTTAAAAATAAAAAAAATGAGACGATTTTTTGTTCACGTGTTTTGAATGCAAATCTTATTATTAAACATGTTAAACTTTTATCATGAAGGTGGATCAAATTGCATGTAAAAGAATTTTGTTATGGGTACAATCAATGGTATTCTCAATCCTTGGTATGCATTAGCATAGTTTGTGCTTAATTGTTTTATTTCTTGTTTTAGCAGTTTAGTTTATGTTTCTAGTTTGTTTTGGGCATACAGTAAAAAAAAAATTTAAGCTTTATTTTGTTTTTGTTCTAAGCACCTCAATGTTTCTTTAATATATTCATTTTAGACTTGTTCAAAAAATAACACTGTCTCATTAGCATTAATTGTTATTACTCCCCAGTCTGATAATAAGTATCTTTTAAAGTTTTTGTGCACATATTAAAAAATGTTATAAGTAGAAGAAATATAGAACTCATTTTACCAAATTATTTATCTTAATTATTGGTAAGTTTTTCACTATTATCAATATAAATTACAATAATATTTTATAAACGATATTTATTAAATGAGAGTATAGAAAAACAAAATTAAATTTCATTGAAATTTAAAAATTGATAATGACATTCATTCATTTTGAGGCAATTTCATCCGATAAGATTTGAATGAAATTTGCATTCAAGAATATATTTGGCATACTCTTAGTGTATTCTAGCCTTTCTCATCCAATGTGCATGTATGGAAACATTCTATCTATCATTCATTCACATAGCTATTATATCAATCGTAATAAAGAGTTATTTTACAGACAGTATCATTCTCCTCCACATTGACCCATTAACTCACCTAACATGTGCGCAAATGCCAAGAACAAAAAATTTAATGACTGCAAGGTTTGAGACCACCTAATGATAAAATCCCCGTTTATGTTATGCAGTGCTTCTTGATGAATCCGGTCAATATTAACATGGAAGCATTGTCGGTCTCTAATTGATGTAGTATTTAGCAATGCTTACCAGTCTTAATCATTTTTTATTTCTTGAACATGTGTTTTTGTTATGAGGTTGTTTCTAGAATTCAGGAACAAAAAGAAAAGGAAGAATAGTAGTTGTGCATGTGAGTGATTTAAGCAAACTACTAAATTTCACTCTAGCGAAAATTATTTTTTTATTTTGAATATATTAGTTAAGTAGTGTGTTTACATTATATGAGAAAATGTTCCACTACAAATTAAGTCCTCAAATTCTGAACCAAAAAATGAATATTATAATCAATCAAGAATGGTAAACCCAATATGAACATACTTATAACCAATAAGTTAACAAACAACATTATAACATATTAGTCACATATGTTACTAGCAACAACTTCAAGAATATCACGTAACAATGAATATTATTGCCACACACATGCTAGAGGGTACCGAGAAAGACTAATCCAGATTAAAGCTCACATGGACAAAGATATGCCACAACTCAACATCAAAGGCTACTTTCAAATATAATATCAACATCTAATTCAATGAAAATATAACAATGGCACAATTTCTACATGCTCAATTTTTCTCGAACGACAATCCACACATAACATTTTACAACCAACTTACATGTCCATCAAAAAGTAGACTCTACCGTTCTTTTGTACCGTTATGCTTCTAGATGCACACAAGGTGATAGGGTTCAGTTTTTTTCTTTTTTCTAATTTTCAAGTGAATGAGGAAGGACTTTGAAGAAACGGATGTTTAGTTGTGATACTGTGAGAGTAAATGGAGGTGAAAAGATATGGTGAATGTTGTCTATTGCATTGAGAAATCAAGATAAGGTCTTAGTCCACATTAAACTTGACAAGGCATAAACAAACTATACTATCAAAATCAAGAAGTAATGTTTAATCAAACCTTTGAAACGTCTTGATTAATAAGCTCAAGTAAGTGGACAATGTTCAATGGCAAGATATCAGCTACTGACAAATGAAAGACTGTATATATGATATGTGTAATATGCTAGGTCTAGATTCCTAACATTGTTTCCTATATTATATAGTATTTTTTTTGTCATCTTCCTAAAGAAAAATTTCCCCCACGCTACAAATGAACATGGCAAAGCAAACTTTCTAGAGATACTAGAAAATTCAACCAAGCCTAAAAACAACCCTTTGGAGGCCTCCTAATCATATGTAATCATTGTCCATAGTGAATCATTGAACACCTCCTCATTATAACGTCAGGATTCAAACTACGCCAAAAGCCACCATTCCCAGGTGCATTAGAGAAAGGATTGGCAGTCAAGACTAGACCTTGTATGGAGACCAAAACCTGTAGAATTGTTGAAAAGCGTGGAAGCCAACACTCATTCTTGTCGCCCTTCCAAGTGTTAAGTAGACTCAGGCATATAGAGCCACCTGGTCCCACATTTGGAGTCCCTTCGGCTCCAATAATTACAGCCCTCATGAGATCCATCCTTGATTCATAAGCTCGAACAAATATTGAATCTGGTGAGAATAAAAGAAAGAGTCAAAGAAATGAGATTGAGAAAAATGGAAAAAGCAGGTTGCACTCTATGGTATTCAGACAATAATTCTACAGTTATTGATTTATAGTAAGTTCTAAATTCCAATTTCATAACAAATGTCTAGAAACCACTGAGGAAAAAAACTGATGAGCTTTCCATAATATATCATGACAATAAGCCAAGACCCTTTGGATATATGACAGGAACCAAACCTACCATTTCAGAAGCAATGACTAGATTAAACTAGGATCAAAAGAGAAACAAAGCATGACTTTAAAGGTATAAAAAATTAAAATCTTACCTCCTTCAAGGAGGAATCTTTGTGAATAAATAAACGGTCTGAAGTGTCACTGATAATGTTGAATTGCTTAAAACTTCCAAATTTCCTCACAATTTCATCTTTGAAATTTGCAAGGTATGAACTGCTACAACCACCTGTCTTCTTGGCAGTTTTAGATTTGGGGGAAAATGGTTCATGACCTCTAGATTGCCATCCAAACTAGCATGCTTCATTTTACAGCGGAAATATTTCGACAACCTCTCAGAATAAGATGATTCTACTCCTAATGAAAGATTCAAACCACCCCTTACTGTGACTGTTTTTGTAAGTACTATTCTTCAAACCTTGATCATATTCAACGCCAGGGTGAAAAAAAATATATCCAGATACATTCCAAAAAGAATTCAAAGCAAAATGTAAAAGACGTTTAGAAGTTAGAAAAGATAATACCAATCTACTGCGAGAGATGACAAATCAAATATCAATCTTAATGTTATACAAACTACAACTTGATTAATGGCTTCAATTGTGTTCCTCATGTTACTTTTACTTACTTTTTCATCAATTAGCACTAAATCATCAGAGTCATCATCGTCATGAATGTCAGATATATCCTGAGCATAATGTATAATATTAATCCATTGCAGAAATGACAAATAACAGCTTAATCTTAATGTTACTGACTTTTTCACCTATTATCACTAAATCATCGCCATCGCCATCAATGTCAATCACATCGCACAAAACAGCCTGCAAAATTCAATAGAATAATTAGGTGTGAGAAAAGAAAAAGACAGTGTAGAGTATTAGAAACATTCAAAAAGCATAAACAAAATAAAAGAGCAGAAAATAGCAGTGGTAGAGTTTACCCTAAAAGAGAAGTAACAACTAACAATATGAAAGTGATAATTAGGGTTTCAAAATGGTTTAAGAGTTATGGTCTCAAAATGTTTGGTATCCCACACAAATTCTAAGAGCATGTAGTAAGCAACTAATAATAGCAAAAGCAATGACATTAAAATAGAAAGAGAAGAATTTTGAAGGAAAAAAAGAGAAGCGTACGCGTTTCCGTTTATTGAGAAGGGGAATTGGGGAAAAATCTCAACGATGTTGGCGTCCATTACAGAGACGGAAACACGCCGTCACTCATTTTCCGTTTCGAATTGTCACAAATCGTTCGAAATGGTTTTGGCGGTAATTTTTCTATTCACCTATTTTTGGCCCACTTTGCATGTTGCGAAGTTCTAATAGTTCACAGACTCACTGATCTCCAGCGTGCTCTAAAATATATAAATAACTAGGGTATTATTTTGGTGGGATTAGGATCCTAATTAATTTATTTTAGAGTAATGTCAAATCTTGATTGAAAATCAATGAAAATAATGGTCACTTTGTCGATTATAACAGCAATTTAAAACTCTACATTTAAAGTTTGGATTTCATGGGATTGAACGTTTGATCTGTTATCGGTCATATGATATTTAAGCTAGCGGCTCACAACATACTTTTTAGCTTTAGCTTTTTCGATATTATATTTCTTCTTCAGAGCATCTCAAACATGTCTAGCAATATTGTTAGAACGGTGTTAATCATATAGATCATCAGCAAGTTCAATAAGAATATAATTCCTACATAAGTAATCATTATGTTCTCATCTGATTAACTCAGTAGTTTTCTTATCATTTTTACGTTTGTTCACTTGTTTCTAGAACAATAGGAATGTCATTGTTTAGAACATTGGTAACTTTTTTTATTATTAAGAAAAATAACATATTTTTGTTGTCATCGTTTTAAGTGGCATCCCTATAACCGACAAGATTTATTGAAATCAGAAGTAGTAGAACCATATATAGTAATTTCGTTCGAAAGATATGACAAAGGGAAACGTCTTTAAATTGTTGTTTTTGAGTTTTGAAAAAATTATTTTAAAATAAATTTCAGTCACTAAAGATGTCACTGAGTTGAGTCGCGGACTAGGTCGCTCTCTTTAAGATGTTTCATGGCATTGTCTAAATTATGCAAGGTAGACTATCAAGCACAAAGTTTCCAAGATAAAACATCATAGACAAACTATAGCGTAATCCTACCACAATGTCGAAAATTGTTGTAGAAACTGTGATCACTCGAAAGAAATAAATAAAAAATAAAGCAAAAATGGGAGAGAGAAAATACTCAGATTTTTGGAGTGTTTTCGGTGTCATTTTCAACTGAGCGTAGTCCTCTATTTATAGAGAAATTTTGCAACGAACAAGAGAGAAATAAGTATAAAACATGTTAATCAAACAATATCATAGAGAAAAGCACACAAATAATTTGTTAATACACCACTTAACTCAAGCACAACCAAACAGACGGTGGCGCCCGTGTGGTGGTCAATTTGTATGCATTCTCACTTCTTCGCAAAATTGGATACCCATTGGGACACACCCCAATTAACATACTTTCATCTTACAATCACTACTAGTGTGTGTTATCATTCCTATATGAAACTTCCTTTTTTTTTTTTCAATTCACAACAACTAGCTCTATGGTTTTCAATATCATTTGAAACATGATTGATATTAAATATATATATATATATATATATATATATATATATATTCAAAAAAAAACTACTAATCGATATAAATTAATATAGCAAAGAATATGACAAAATTCTAAATTTATATACTTAAATTTTTTATAGAGACTACAAAATATGGTGAAATTGTGTTCTCTTATTTGTTTGATTTTAGATACACAGAGGACTAATTTGTCCAATTTTGAAAACGAAATTGAAACTTAGGTTTTTTTTTTGTTCTTCTTCTATTATTTCATATTTTCTTATTCTTACAAGAATATTCATTTATATAATTTATTTTTCTTCCTCTTTTATGATGTTCAAATCGTATAAAATGGAAGAATCAAAGACCACTTATTGTTCTTCCTCCGCGGATGAAAGCTTAAACCCGACGATTCTCAAACGTCATTGTGAAATAAAAGTTGTTATAATTGTTGCAACTATGAATAACTTTGGAAGATAATTTTTTTCGTGTTCTTTCAGCCATTTCTTTTTATTTTTTTCTTTCAGAATGATATATATAATTGCAATATCTTTATATGTTAAGGAACTAGATTTGCTTAATGGGCAAACATACTAACGTGGAAGACAAAGTTGTTGGACATTTTGGTAAAAAAAATCATCAACTCAGAACAATAGAGCTGGTGGTGTTTGGAAAGTAAGAATGATTGACAAACTAGTATGATTATCTAATGACCATGAACAATGGAGTCATTAGAGAATGAAATCAAAATATTGAAATATATGTTGGCAATGATATTTATATTTTGTATTTTAAACCATTATTATGAGAGACATTAATAATTTATTTTGAATGTGACACTTTGATGGCTGGTGGTCCAAGAGCTAGTTATGTCGTGGGTGGTGGTGTTCTAATGGGAAGAGGTGATGGTTCATTCATGAGTGGTGGTGTAGGTCTCTTGATTGGTGATGTCCTTATGCGAAACCGATTAAGGTAATAACTAGTCCTATAAGTTCATATGTTTTAAAATGCAAAAATTAAGATCAATATACACAAATTAGTCCTTGAAATTGCTCTTACTATCAATTAAGTCCCTAAAGTCATATAAAAAATTGCAACTAGTCCCTAGTTATCATACATTTTATGTAGTTCTCAATACATCTCCTTGAACAGGTACTTCTTGGGACGATATTTGATCTTCAAGAGCAGATTCAAACTGTGAAAGTGGTATTTCAATTTGGTTTTGTCCCATGTCTTAATTTGGGGACAAAATTAGAGAAATTGAAGAAATGAGTGGGCAAACTTTGAGATAATAATAAAAATAAATGGGGGAACGAAAATGGAGAAATTACCTTTGGCAAAGGCATGAAAAGAATTCACTTTCAAAGTTTTTTTTTTAGTTGCAGTAACTTAAACATCAACTTTTTTTTACAATGATATTTAAGAATCATTGACTTCAAGCTTTCATATATGAAGGAATAAGAATAAGTGGTTCTTGATTTTTTTTCAACACCATGAAAGAGGAAGAAGAATAAATTATATAAATGAAGATTCTTGAAAGAAAAAGATATGAAATCCTAGAAGAAGAACAATAATGAACTATATAGATGGAGATGTTACCGTTGCAATAACGACATAGTTTCAGTTTTAAAAAAGAAATTGAGTTTTAGTTTCGTTTTTAAAATTGAGCAAATTAACCACCCATATTTTCAAAATCGGACAAATTAGCTCATCTCTTACATACAATGAATTAACTAACAATTGAGCTCGCCATAGAAGTAGTTAACGCGTTAACCTCATTAGCATAGCAAACTAACAGATGCATGGACGGACCCAAAAATTTTGAGCAGTAAAAACACTGTATATCTCTTTAAACGGTTGTCACATGTATAATTCTAAAATTAAGAGTAAATAGCCTTTGAGTTTATCAAAATTATATACAACCTCACATAATCTCCTTTTTAGTAATTTTATACACTAAATTGTTTAGAGAAAAATACATTTGAGTACTAAATTAATTAACTAAAGACACATTTAAAGAACAAAATAACTATTGAAAGACACGTTTATTTTTGCTATGGTAATTTTAATACATTTAAAAACTATTATAACAATACTAATTTACATTTATAAACAAAGTTTAAACATAGTGGAGGCATAATAATGTATTTCTTTAATGTATTAAATACTAAAATTTTATTTTTTTTAAATCAAGTAGAGGTTATTCCCCAAAAAGTAATGAGTGGGTTCGTCTCTAAATGGATAGCTATACTATATTGTATGATGTCTTTCAATTTTAACGTGTTATTTATCTATTTTTAAAATTTAAAAGTAAATACTCTATCCAATAATTTCAAAAGACAACTTAGTGATTTACTCATTAATTATACTATGTTAATGGAGTTGGTAGGTTATTTACATGGATTCTTTCTATATGTACACTGTTAAAATAATATTGAGATCTGCAACAAAGATTAACCAACAAAATAGAAGACAAAAAATTGCAGAAGAAAAACAAAAACGCAGAATGTTCAGAAAACCAGAAAACGGATATTGATTATCGTTCTTCGTTTTCTACAGTTTTCTAAAACAATTTTCCTTTCTGCAGTTTTCTAAAACCAGTTTTCTCTATCAACGCAAATGAAAATTAAAGAAGGATAAGAGAAGAATAACACCAAGAATGTACGTGTTCGGTCTCAATTGATGAGATCTACGTCACGGGCAAGCAAGCAAGATTAATCCACTATTAATGATTGAACTTTACAAGATTAAAGCCTTCTCAAGATTGATCTCCTAGTATCTATCAATGTTTATGAACCAGCAATGCTAGCCTTTCTCTCAATCTTTCTCTTCTCCCTTTAATCTTCTCTCTCTGATTTTCTATGAATCATGAATTGCATATGTGCCTCTTAGTTTTCCAGCTCTCACTACTATTACAACAACATTACATTAATGCATTTACAACTATAGTATTTAAAGACATTTACTTAACTAACTATAACCACCTTGTCATAACTAACTTGGCCAAAGGTAGTTATAACAACTCTTAAGAATAACTAACTTTATGATTTGAGGCGCACATTCACAATTCTCCACCTTGACTCAATATCAGAATAATTCAATCATTGACCTTGCTGCTATTGCTTCATCTTTACTGTTTGTCAAATCCAACTATGTCCAAGCAATGCTTGAACTTAGTTTGTGAAAGTGATTTGGTGAATGCATCAGATGGGTTGTCCTCAGTTGCAATCTTCTCAACTGAAACCTGCTTTGAATCGATCGCATCTCTTATGAAGTGATACTTAACATCAATATGTTTAGACTTATTATGATACACTTGATGCTTAGATAAGTGTATAGCACTTTGACTATCACAATAAATTGAAACATAACTCTGATTTATTCCTAGCTCACCAATAAGTCCTTTCATCCATAAAGCTTCTTTAACGCCTTCAATAAGCGCAATGAATTCAGCTTGAGTTATAGAAAGTGCTACCATCGACTGTGTAATTGCTCTCCAGCTTACAGCAGTCCCATATAGAGTGAAAACATAACCAGAAATTGATTTTCTAGTGTCCATGTTTCCAGCATAATTCGAGTCCACATATCATTTGATTGGTTCCTTGTCATGACGAGTCTTTTTGAATTTTAAACCTGTTGTTAGTGAGCCATTTAAGTATCTCATAATCCACTTAAGTGATGATCAATGCAGTGCTCCTGGATCTGCCATAAATCTGCTAACAACATTCATAACATAAGCCAAATCTGGCCTGCTACATATCATTCCATACATTATGCTGCCAACTCCACTAGCATAAGGAATGGTACTCATTCTTTGTCTTTCCTCAGCAGTCTTAGGTGAGTCTTGCATAGACAATTTGTAATTTTGTCCCAGGCGAGTAGTAATTTGTCTTGCCTCATGCATTCTATATTTAGTGACAACTTTCTTCAGGTAGGCAACTTGAGAAAGAAATAGTTCCCATTTCATTCTATTTCTTTTTATATCCATTCCTAAGATCCTTTTGGCCTCTCCAAGTTATTTCATCTCAAACTCATTTCTAAGATCAGCTTTGAACCTTTTAATCTGGTCTTTACTTGAGCTTGCAAGAAGAATATCATCCACATAGAGTAATAGATAAATTGGAGAACATTCTTGACTTTTCTGAAAATCTGGAGAACGTTTTTGAGCTGGAGAACGTTCTTGATTTTTCTCTTTTAGAATGTAAACACAGTTGTCAAAACTACATCTTTGGAAACCATATCTAATCATGAAATCATCAAACTTCATGTACCATTGTCTAGGACTTTGCTTTTAGGCCATACAATGATTTTTTAAGAAGACAAACCTTGTTTCTGCCTTTAGCGAATCCTCCAGGTTGCTGCATATAAATGGTTTCTTCCAGATCACCATGTAGAAATGTTGTTTTGACATCCAACTGCTCTAATTCCAAGTCTTGTTGAGTTACAATTGAAAGTAGAATTCCAAGCTGCGAATATCCCTTTGCAACTAATCTTGCTTTGAACCTTATCTTCTCTTTACCTTGAATGCCTTCCTTTCTTTTGAACACCCATTTTGATCCAATTACCCTTTGACTCTTAGGAATGTCAACCAAAATCTAGGTTTGATTCTTTTCTAATGATTGCATTTCTTCATTCATAGCTGTCATCCAAGCTTCTTTGTCCTCACTATTAATGGCTTCCTTGTAGTTGCTTGGTTCATCTCTTTGAAGATCTTCAGCAACACTTAAAGCATAACAAATTAAATCTGCTTCACCATATCTGATTGGAGGCTTGATAACCCTTTTTTCTCTATCCTTACCAAGTTGTAATTGGCCAAATATGTTTCTGTTGCAGCATTATCATCATGTGATGTATCAATGACGTCTTCATGATTAATCTCTTGATCTCCAGGTGACTCCACCTCAATCTGAGCACTCTTTTCATTGCTGTTTGAAGCACTGTTAAATGAAGAACGTTCTGCGTTTCTGCAATGTTCTTCATTTCTGCATAATTCAAACGGAGAATGTTCTGCGTTTCTGCATAACTGAAACGGAGAATGTTCTGCTTTTCTGCAATGTTCTTCATTTCTGCAGTTCTAAAACGGAGAATGTTCTGCGTTTCTGCATAACTGAAATGGAGAATGTTCTTTGTCAATCATGGACATTCTTGTTTCATCAAACACTACATCTCTTGATATGATGCACTTGGGCACACCTTGGTCAATTCTCCACAACTTGTAACCTTTTATTCCTTTAGGATAACCAATGAAAACACATTTGATTGCTGTAGGATCCAACTTATCTTGCCTTGTATGAGCAAATGCTAAGGAACCAAATACCTTCATATTTGAGTAGTATGCTGGTTTGTCATTCCACATCTCAATTGGTGTCTTAAATCCAATAGCTGATGAAGGGCATCTATTTATCAAATCCAATACTAGCCTTTCTCTCAATCTTTCTCTTCTCCCTTTAATCTTCTCTCTCTGATTTTCTATGAATCATGAATTGCATAAGTGTCTTGTAAGACCCATAATTTTAAGGTACACTTTATGTATTTTATATGTTTTGGATTTTGGCTCGGAGGCTTTTTAGCCAAAGTTAATAATATTATGGAGTGTATAGGATCAAAAAGTTATTTTGACCCCGTTTAGAATTACTCATCGATAAATAAATTTAAATTAAGTGCGGTAAATCCTTTACGGAGAATTTAATGCATTACGGGTGAAATGGTAATTTAACAAATATCTAGACATTTTGAGATATTTGTTAAGTTATATTTAATATATATATGTTTGCTGGAGAGAATAGAAAGGAAGGAAATTAAAAGGAAGGAAAAGGAAAAGAAAAGGTTATATAAAGGAAAGAAGGAAATAGAAAGGAAGGAAAAACAAAGAAAGGAAAAAGGAAGGAAGGAAAATCTGATTTTCCATTTTCTTCCTCTGCCAACCGCGGCCATTTCTCCCTCCTTCTTCCGTTTTCATTTTCGTCGCTTTCTTTTCTTCAAAACTCGTAACCCAAGGTTGGGTGAGAGTTAGAACAAAGGTTTCACAACTCCACTCTTCCTCTTTGATCCGAAAACGAAGAAAAACGGTATTTGAGATTCAAACACAAACCCCTCCGTTTCTTCTAGATCCAAGCTTCATTTCGCGAAGAGTTAGAAGGGAAAGTTGCTCACTACCACGCTACGGTGCTAGGGGACCAATTTGGAGGCGACGTTGCGAGCGGAGATTTTTACCGGATTTGCTCGCGGTACCAGAAACGCACGTTAGAGTTAACGCGAAGGTAAGGGCTCCTTCCAAACTTTTAGTTTGCATCTAGGGCCTTATCTGTGGTTGTGTGGAAACGAATTTTGTTAGGATTGGAGTATTATTTTGGGAAAAATGAATTTACCTCACGTATGTAAGATTTTGAGTAAATGAAACTTGTGTGTTTTGAGTAGTGGATTGTGTCGATTTGTGTTCGTTGTTTTTGACATGCTCTTAATTGATATTGATGAAATTTGATATGTGTATGGTTGGATCTTGTGAATAAATGAATTGATGTGTTTTGATGTGAGAATTTGTTTGAGTTTGTGTTGTGTGGAATTTGAAAACCATTAAGTTAAATGAGTATTAAGAATAAGGAATCTCTTAATGTCTTGTTTACTTAATGTGCGTTTGTTTGTGAAAAATCGTTTAAGTTAACTGGGCGTTAAGAATGGGGAATCTCTTAATGTCTTGTTTACTTAATGTGCGTTTGTTTGTGAAAAATCGTTTAAGTTAACTGGGCGTTAAGAATGGGGAATCTCTTAATGTCTCGGTTACTTAATATTTTGTTTTAAGAAAAATCGTTTAAAGATAACTGGGCGTTAAGAATGGGGAATCTCTTAATGTCTCGGTTACTTAATATTTGTTTTTGAAAATCGTTTAAGTTAACTGGGCGTTAAGAATGGGGAATCTCTTAATGTCTCGGTTACTTAATATTTTGTTTTAAAGAAAAATCGTTTAAGTTAACTGGGCGTTAAGAATGGGGAATCTCTTAATGTCTCGGTTACTTAATATTTTGTTTTAAAGAAAAATCGTTTAAGTTAACTGGGCGTTAAGAATGGGGAATCTCTTAATGTCTCGGTTACTTAACATTTTGTTTTGAAAACCGTTTAAGTAAACTGGGCGTTAAGAATGGGGAATCTCTTAATGTCTCGGTTACTTAATATTTGTTTTTGAAAATCGTTTAAGTTAACTGGGCGTTAAGAATGGGGAATCTCTTAATGTCTCGGTTACTTAATATTTTGTTTTAAAGAAAAATCGTTTAAGTTAACTGGGCGTTAAGAATGGGGAATCTCTTAATGTCTCGGTTACTTAATATTTTGTTTTAAAGAAAAATCGTTTAAGTTAACTGGGCGTTAAGAATGGGGAATCTCTTAATGTCTCGGTTACTTAATATTTTGTTTTAAAGAAAAATCGTTTAAGTTAACTGGGCGTTAAGAATGGGGAATCTCTTAATGTCTCGGTTACTTAATATTTTGTTTTAAAGAAAAATCGTTTAAGTTAACTGGGCGTTAAGAATGGGGAATCTCTTAATGTCTCGGTTACTTAATATTTTGTTTTAAAGAAAAATCGTTTAAGTTAACTGGGCGTTAAGAATGGGGAATCTCTTAATGTCTCGGTTACTTAATATTTTGTTTTAAAGAAAAATCGTTTAAGTTAACTGGGCGTTAAGAATGGGGAATCTCTTAATGTCTCGGTTACTTAATATTTTGTTTTAAAGAAAAATCGTTTAAGTTAACTGGGCGTTAAGAATGGGGAATCTCTTAATGTCTCGGTTACTTAATATTTTGTTTTAAAGAAAAATCGTTTAAGTTAACTGGGCGTTAAGAATGGGGAATCTCTTAATGTCTCGGTTACTTAATATTTTGTTTTAAAGAAAAATCGTTTAAGTTAACTGGGCGTTAAGAATGGGGAATCTCTTAATGTCTCGGTTACTTAATATTTTGTTTTAAAGAAAAATCGTTTAAGTTAACTGGGCGTTAAGAATGGGGAATCTCTTAATGTCTCGGTTACTTAATATTTTGTTTTAAAGAAAAATCGTTTAAGTTAACTGGGCGTTAAGAATGGGGAATCTCTTAATGTCTCGGTTACTTAATATTTTGTTTTAAAGAAAAATCGTTTAAGTTAACTGGGCGTTAAGAATGGGGAATCTCTTAATGTCTCGGTTACTTAATATTTTGTTTTAAAGAAAAATCGTTTAAGTTAACTGGGCGTTAAGAATGGGGAATCTCTTAATGTCTCGGTTACTTAATATTTTGTTTTAAAGAAAAATCGTTTAAGTTAACTGGGCGTTAAGAATGGGGAATCTCTTAATGTCTCGGTTACTTAATATTTTGTTTTAAAGAAAAATCGTTTAAGTTAACTGGGCGTTAAGAATGGGGAATCTCTTAATGTCTCGGTTACTTAATATTTTGTTTTAAAGAAAAATCGTTTAAGTTAACTGGGCGTTAAGAATGGGGAATCTCTTAATGTCTCGGTTACTTAATATTTTGTTTTGAAAACCGTTTTTACTTTCATTTTTAATTGGCAAAGCATTGTATGAACTTTTCGCATATTGAAAATTCTGATAAGGTGCATGCTTAGCTGAAAAGTTATTTTTAGCATTTAAAACTTAAATGTTATGTGTTAACTGTTATTTTCGGTTGGTGACCTTTACAATTATTGTGGAAATCTGGGCTTTACCCTCAGATGAGAGTCAGGACGATCCTACCGATTCGTACCCTACGGACGGGAATGGAGATGGGAACGCTTGACTGCAGCTACGTTAGGAGAATCTCACGGGGCGCGTGGAGGTCACTCCAGGTGTTTAGTTGTGTTGTAAAATGATCAGATTAGGTTGACATAGAGGGATCAGATGTCTTTCTTTTGTATTGCATTTATTTTAAAATGGAAGACTGTACCTATACTAATATTGTCAGCTTGACATGTTATTTTCGATGGGTTACATGTACCATTTGTTGTTGGGTAAATGGTTTGGATTTATAATTGGAGTAACTTTTCCGCTTCTTATAAATTATAATGACTCAATTATTTATCCAAAGGCATTTCTTTATTTATTTCTCTGCTTTATTTTAAATTCTTTTGAAAAAAAAAATATATACCCTCGCTTTGAAAAATGGGGTGTTACATGTCTCTTAGTTTTCCAGCTCTCACTGCTATTACAACAACATTACATTAATGCATTTACAACTATAGTATTTAAAGACATTTACTTAACTAACTATAACCACCTTGTCATAACTAACTTGGTCAAAGGTAGTTATAACAACTCTTAAGCATAACTAACTTTATGATTTGAGGCACACATTCACATACACTGACTCTAAATACTCGTATCATGTGTAATTGTTCATGTTGAATGAATCATTCTATTAATTTCTTTTGTTTTGGTTCAATTTTTTTTGGATAAAAGTTTCGGTTCAATTTTTTTTGGATAAAAGTTTTGGTTCATTGATCATTAGACAAATGATTAATAAAATTATAGAACATGATAATAGCAAGTGTCACAAAAAATTGTACTGTGCTGAACTGAAAAACAAAGAACGTGAAGAACCGGCAAAATAAGATCTGAATATTTGATTGGCATGATGGCCTTGTTGTATTTTGAATAGTTTTACACCAGTGGTCACATTAATTAATAGTAATATATTTGGTGGATTTATTCACCAAACAAAATATATTCGGTTGTTTTATCAAAAAAGATACATATATTCGGTGGACTCGTAGAGAATAAATGACAAGGTGCAGTCTCAAATAATATCATGGTCGTGACGATATTAAATGACAAGTATAAACATATATTTGAAATAAATTTTGTAGGGTTAGTAGCTGCCCCAAACACCTTCCTTTTTTATAGACTCTTCTTCTATTAGATTGATTGAGGTGATTTAAGGTCAGTTTTTTTATTTAATATGGTTTTTCAATTTTTTTATTAATTAAATAAGTATTTTTTACATTATTTTTTTTTTATAAGTTTGATTTTTTTTCTCACCAATATATATGTTTGATTTATTGTTTTATTACGGTGTTTATTTGATTTAAATTAATAAATTAACTTCGATTAAACGCATATTTTATCGCAGTTTTATTTAATTGAGACTGGTAAATTAACTTCGATTAAACGCATATTTTATCGCAGTTTCATTTAATTGAGACTGATAAATTAACTTCGATTAATATATTTAATTAATAATTTTAATATCTTCATCGATACAACTTTAAACATTTATATTTTAGACTTTTTATTTTATTATATACGTAAATTTTGTCACAATTATAAATATTATGATATTTTATACTATTAAATTAGATGCTACAAATTTAATAATAGATTTTTCTTTTTAATTTTAGCATTTTTTATATAACTTTTACTCATTTATATATAAAAAAATTATCCGGAAAAAGTATAAACGTATATTTCCTTATGCTCATAATAATCAACCTATTACACATAATATTGTTTTATTGTTAAAGTTTCGTATTATATTAAATTTTTTTTTATATTTGGGACGGAAGAAAATAATTGTTTAATTTTTTTAGAAGAGAGAGTTGTACTGATGTTCTTATTACTTTAAATTTTATGATTCTCCTTTAAATCGCTAAATTATTTTATAAACTTCTCAAAATATGAAATCAATACAAGTTTATAAATACAAGCAATGTTAATAATATTAACACTAATCATTAACATCAACAATTTCAAATAAAATAAAGCAAGCAATACTACTTTTACAAATCAGTTTTTTAGAGGTTGAGTCATCTAATAATATTATAGTCAAATTATAAACTTAAATTATCATGTAATATTATAGTCTACTAAAGATTTATTGAATCATTTGATGTTAAATTGCTACTATCGAATTATACATGTTACATTTCAAATGTCTAATATTTAGCATGAGAAAATGTGTTAAGTATCTTATATTAAATGAATATTATGATATGAATATGAGTTTAATAAAAGCTATTATCACCTTCAAAACGGATTTTTTAAAAGTTGAGTTAGATTGAAACTAAATTATAAGACATATAAAGTCATTGAGTTGTGAGCATGTGATGAAGGAACATTGAATTGAGGTTCTAAGTAACCACTCCTACAAAGGCAACCCATATATCCCTACTTGTCGTGTAGGGCAACAATTATTGGTCACATGTTGGGCAGATGAGTTTGACGGAGGAAAGTGGTCCCTATATATATTTGAGTGGCTGATCATCGACTTGAAAAAATACCAAAGATTTCAAACTGTTGTACTCTTGAAACTTCATAGAGAAGTAATTGAATGAATTTTAATAAAGAAGCTACTTTTGCAAAAGTAACGATAACTAGAATTATAGGACTCTTAAGAACACACGCCTAACACATTTTTTGTTGATAATTTTAATATACTTTTTCTAGTAGTTGAAATTCATATTAAATTCATTAACTAATTCAGGTCGAGTCCAAGTCAATTTGATGGTTGTTGTTAAAATTTTAAACAATAAAAAAAATGTATTATTAACATTTTTTCTTTGTTGTAATTATCACAATAAATGTTTGAATATTTATAAATCAATCAAAAAAAATATTTGAACATTTAAACTCTTAGTCTATGTTTGATTTTATATTTAGAGCATTAAGAATTAATTTTGAAGGAGTCAAATTAATTTTGACAAAAGCGAGCATCAGAGAAAGCCATTGCATACTAGGGTTTAATGTTTTTTTCGTTGAAAAAATTAAAAATACATTAAAGAAAATTACTTGAAATGCAAGATGTGCCAAGAATAAATGAAAAAAAAAACAATTTACAATAAGTAAATTCAAAAAGTATATAAGTAAAACACCAAACACTTTAAAGGACTCACTCAGACCACTACAAAAAACATACACAACTACAAAATTAAGACATCATATTACAGAGAAATACTTGGGTTTTGCCATCAAGTATAAAATCATAATCAAACCCCTTTGACCTTGATTTTAACCCCCACCACGATGTTAACTTCACACGTTCAACTAACTCTAACCTCTAAATTGCTTAAACACATGGTCATTGCGGACCTTCTAAATTATCCAATTACATCTCAATCAAATAACTTGTAACTTTTATTTTGACCTCTTAATACAAGAGAATAAGCTATCAAATTGAAGAACATAATACATAATTAGATATAGCATGTTAAGTGTTAAAATATCATACCAACGTACAAAAAATAACACTAAAAAGTAAGTGTTGTAATGTTACCTCGTTCGAATATCACCCAATAGATAAATTATTTTTAACTAAAAATTAAAATTTGTAACTATTAAATTTAAATATTATTAAAACACTGAAATTTATTATTTAAACTTATTTTTATATAAATAGGTCTAAACTTAAATTATTTTAAATTTAACTAACTTTTAAATAAAATAATATTTTATCGACACATAATCAAATATATGTAAAAAAATTATTTGGGTGGACAACTCAACTCAACAAAGTGATTCGCTTTTGAAAGGGTGATAAGTGGCTACACACGATTGCTTCGTTAAAGGGAAGGAGATTCGATCATTCATTTTACTACTATTGATCAATATTAAGACAACGAAGCGTGGAATAGTTTTAGGAATAAATTCGTATAAAATAACTTTCATCTCGTGTTTTCTACTACCAAACAACAGTGTAACGAAGCTTCATTCACCTCGAGCTGAAACAAAACAAAAGCCAAACTATTGAAGTGGGGAAATTTATTTTAGTTTGTGTTGTTTTCAGACATTAATTAGGCTTCATTGGAAATAACACCACGCCTGTCCTTGTTGCCTTATTCTTTACGGCTTACGCCAGCCGACCTTGTTAAAGTGTTAAGTAGTAATTTGATATTTTACTTTGACCGTAAATAAGAAGTTGAAAATAATTTGGGATAAACCGTGATCCTTCAATGTTTATGACATTGTTATTGTAGTATACGATTCAATTAAAATTTTCAATTATTCTGTTACTCATATAAATGTATGTTAGTTTAATCATTAATGTTAAATTAACTGATAATTGTATCACTGAACCAAACGATACTAAATCTATAAAAAAAATTACAAAATTTAAAACATTTCTTCATCTTATATCACATTATATATATATATATTTTGTATCTCTAATTCTAAACTTAACATTTATTCTTCTCCCAATTAAAAACAATTAAAGGTAAAATATTGTCCTTAAATATCAAATTTTATTTTTTAAGAGTTAACTGCACCACTTTCAAAATTATGAGAGTGATTAACGTTTCTAAAAAAAAATATGCTTTTACATTTTATGAAATCTAAAATGAATAAAAAAAGACCTGAATAGACTTAAATTTTGTGATATCAGTCATGAGAAGACCTAATTAGAGAAGCTCACTGTCACATGCCGTAATTGATAAGCATCGGTAATGTGTGCGCACGCAATTTACCAAAAGAAAAAGTGGTAAGGCGTAATTTCAAAGCACCTTTTAAGAGGCCAATAGAGAAAGTTGTCACTCATCATCACTCGCCCACTCAATTCTGTTCTGAAAAATGTACTGTAAATCACAAGAGCAAATAAGGATTTGTGGAGGTACAATGTGGTCCATTAGTAAATTATTAATAACAATCATTGAATATTACTGCTACCACACCAACGCCAAATAAATAGACTTGGGTTGTTTGTACATAATTGAATGTTTGAGTTGAGTGTGACCGCTGCATCTAATACAAATTGCAAATAAATATTTGCGAAACTTGTATCATTGTGTATAGGTGCTGTGATTCATACATTTACTCTGTTTTTTTGTTAAAACTACTTCTGTGTGACAAATCGCATTTGACTATTTAAGCTATGTTTGTTTTACTACACTAGTTAAGCTATATTAATCTAAATATTAATATAAATTTGATAAAATGTATTTAAATGAAACATGAATTTACTTAAGATTAAAATAAAAAACAGAAACGATCACTCAAGGTTTTAATGAATTTTATCTTTCCTGCTTATTGTAAATATCATTCTTCAGTTTAATAAATTTCTTCTTTTTGTAAAACAAAAAAAAAAGTTCACAATTGTAAAGGAAATGTACAAAAAAGGTAAAATACACGGTCGCATATCAATTATTTCCAGTAGGTGAATTTACTTTGAAATTAACACGTAAAGCAAGGTGTTTAGATGAACGAAGCTCCATTAGCTCGATTTCGTTTCAACAAAGAGCTAAATTGAATTGATTTCAGATAATCGATACAAACTTTTTATGAAATTAGCTCCAAAAAGTTTTCAAGAATCGTCAAAAATCAAATCAATAACTATAAACATTTAAGCGGCATTTCGCATAAGAATCAAGAAATAAAGCTTGTAACTATAAGCAAAATTAAAAGAAGAACAAGCTTAAATATAAAAGAAATCCATTATTATGTACCAGAAACAATTATAACAATCATAATACTCCTCAAATCACAAAAAAAAAAAGCAACAAGATCCAGAAATCAACATCCGTAATCTCTACACGCTGCTAAAGGAAGAAAGAAAAAAAAACGAGAGAAATCGAGAGTTTTATATACTACTAGTCTAGTTAAATCTCATCCTCTACTAAAATTCCACACGAGTAAACGTAAATCCATCCGTAAAAGAATATAATACGCTCAGATCTGGAGTTTAGATCCAAAAGCGAGACCAGCGACAGCGGCGAGAAAACCTACAATGAACGATGGCGAAATTGCGGTGGCTGGTGATACAGGACTAGGAGCCGGAGCCTCGGCAGCGGAGGCGACGGATAGGACGGCGGCGAGCACCGACATTGTTGCAAGAACCATCACTTTAGTGGAAGCCATTGGTGAGAGGGTAGAGTTTTGAGATTTTGTTCAATTGGTTATAGATTTGAAGGAAATGGTGGTGAATGAAGAAGGTAAAAGGGAAAGGGGTGGGTTTATATAGAAGGAGAGAGGGGAAGTTGCGGGCAGGTTGGGTAGCTGCCCGAATAACAGACTGGCGATATGTTAGTTGCCAGCTGGATGAGCTTCTGTTGTGTCTCCTCAACAGATTCAGATATCACATGACTCGTTTTTACAATTAAAGCAATCACTCGCGCCGAGTCGCGCGTATACTTCTCTCTCTTTCACACGAGCTGTTTATATTTTTGGCGGTTCCATCAAGAACATCAGCCACGTCTACACGATCTTAAGAGCATCTACAGCGGTGAACTCAATATGAGTTCTTTAGATGGGTCCACTGTGCCACATCATCTTGAAGTAATTCACTCATTTTTTACTCCAACGGTGAACTCAACATGATTCAAGTTCTACTATGCCACATCACCTTAAATCAACTCATTCATTTTTTATTCATTTTTTACAGTTTAACTTTAAAAAAATCATATTATATTCCATTACTTTAATTTATACATTAATATTTAATTTTCTTATAACTTAAAATATTATTTTAAATAGAAAAATAAATAAAAAAGTATGTTAATAAAAATTTTAATAAACTTCTGTAACAAAAATTGTGAAGAAAAAGTATGAGTAACAAATTGTTTCTATTAATGAGTTAACAATCGTAATTAAAGGAGAAAAAAAAGGCTAAAGGTGGTATATTAACTAAAAAAAAGCTAATGGTTACAAAATTATTATTATTTAATAAATTAAAAAGAAGTTAACGCTATAAATTAAAAAAAAGTGATAAATTTATTATTATTAATAAATTAATAAAAGGTAGCGGTTATAACAAAAAAAAGGTAACTGCTGTGAAGCACCGTTCCTTCCTGACAGTACCGTGATGACACCTTGGCACAACTCCAATGGTGAACCCACAAAAAACTGGAAGTTAAGTAATTACACGCTGGCGGACGAACTCATTTTCACTCCCGTTGTAGATGCTCTAAAAATATATTTGTGGGATGTAAAAAAAATAATCTTTCATCGAAAAAACTTTATTATTATTATCATTATAAAAAGTATATTTATTACTGTTTTTATCCATTTTTAAGTAAAAAATTTCGATAATTTAAAATTCGATCATTTGACTAGAATGTAAATAAAATTAATAAATTTTTTTATTATTTTAAAATACAAATTTTATAGTTGACTTGGAAGGAACATCAAATAAAAATTTAAACTCTTATTCTCCTAAATAATAATATTTCTTAAATAAAGTTTATTAATTGTTTGAATCCAATCACTTAATTATTCATTAAAAATTTTAATACACAAATAAATAAGTGGTGTTATTAATTTTGTATTTTACAAAAACGTGATTTTTATTTTTAAATTTAAATAATTTATAATATTTTTACTTTTAAAATAAAATAATAATAATAAAATATGTTTTCAATACTATTTGTTTTATGTTCTGAATTCCAATCTATTTGAATGCTATTTTTTCTTAACTATTTTTTTAAGATAAATACTAACAAATATTCTTAAAGTACTTGTTAATAAAATAAATATAAACAAATTAAAAATTATGTAACTCAAATTTTAAAATTATAAAAAACTGAAAGTTTTCAGTGAAAATGTATTTTTTTTTATTTTTTAACAAATACCATAAAGATTTATCGCATAACCTTTTTTTAAAAAATGCATCGATAACTTGAAAATAATAAATACTTATTATTTATTAACTAGCTTAAAAATCATTCTTAAATATCATTTGATTTTTTGTTGCACTAAAACATAAATTTTAACAATTTTTATTCTTTTTATGTGTATCCCACAGTGAGTTTCAAATATTTTTATTTTACATAAATTAAAAAAATATATAAATAAAATAAATCATAATAGTTTTATTAAAAGATTGACGTATCCACTGTTCTTTTCGTAAAAACAAAATCAAATGTAATTAGTACTATTTGTATGTAATGCGCGTATATATTATTATTAACTTAAGAATAAAATTATATTTAGGAATAATAACATTGATTGCGATAAAGTTACTTAAAATTTGTTCATATTCAAGACAATAAAAAAAACTGAATTTTCTGTTATTTATATTTGAGTTCAAAAAGAGGATTAATAAGAAAATACAATAAATAAATTGATGTATTTATTATTATAAAAAATACAAAATAAAATATAATTATTTAAAAGTGATATCAACAATGTTAATTAAAAAATATAATTAAGAAAATAATAAATATTATATTAAAAATTAAAAAATATATTCACTTGAAATTATTTTTTACAAATGCCATTCATATTTCATATTATAATAGAGGTCTAAACTCCCACAAGTTTCACTTTTTAACAAATTTAAATTTGAATATTTATTAAAAAAAAAACATACATTTATTATTTAACAAATCTTTAATATGATTAGATGTAGAATATCTATGAAAAAATTTATTTTCTCCTAAAAACATACAAACTTGATCAATAAAAATAAATATTTAATCTAAATTTTAGAATTTTGTTAACAAAACTTTTTCTTATATACTCTTATGATTATGAGTAATACTCAGTAATCATATAGTGACTTTGTGTACTTAATTTCAAAATTCCACAGTCCTCTCTTCTTTAGGAGTGGAACCTGTCCGTCCGCAAGGTTTGAGTTAACAATAATCACGCCACGGCCTGACAAATTAAGCAATAATCAAGTCACTATAAGTATTCATTAAAGAATAAATAATAGACTTAATCACCCAAAAAAAGAATAAATAATGGGCAATGATGCCGTTGAAAGTTGAAACTATGAGTTGGTGTGGGCACCACGGAATGGAAGGTTAAAATGAACGAATCTTCTGCTAACGCGTGGAAAATATTTGCGTGTAATCATGTGTTCCAGAACCTTCTCTTTTGGGATGGTTAATGGACAAATAAATAAACAATATTTCTTACGAAAATATACTTTTTTTTAGGAAACGTACATAAACGTAAACAAAGCTGAGAGTTTTTTATTTATTTATTTTCTATTATAGGAATGCTGAAAGCTTATTCCAGTCAAAAAGAAAGCTGATTTTTTCTTTTTAAATTAAGCCGAAGGCGAAAGCTATTTTGTTAATAAGCAAACTGGCAACATAGTGTTTTTAAAGTAAATTTTTCTATCTGTTAGTAAAAAAATAAAATGTCTCAAATTAATTATTTATATTTATAAACTTTTATATTAATGTGTTTTCCTTCACAATCTTTTGGTTCTTTATCACTCAACATCACTAATAAATTTCAGTCGAAAGATATTGGAATTTATTTTATAAAGATATTTTGTAAAATTTTTGTATATTATCAATTAATTAAAATTAGATTTATTATAATTATTTTATTTATTTTTTAATGAGTGTCGTTTAAAATTTTGTACATATATTAAAAAATAAAATAATTCAAAGAAATAAAAAACATTTTACCAAACTATCGATCTTAGTTATCGGTGAATTTTTCATTATTATCAACACAAAATATTCTATAATATTCTTGAAATTGTATATAATAATTACTAAATAGTAGTTTAAAAAAATTAAAATTATATTAAAAATTATAAATAATATTTTTTTTAAAACAATTATTTTTATTAAAATAACACTCATTATGAAACAAATAATATATTTTTAAAGTCACATGCATAATTTATTAAATTTTATAACTGTACAAATTTTATATTGAATGTGCATGGAAACTAAACTTTACTAAAAGGTGAGATAAAAATTATAAAAGATTATGTCAATTTTTATATTATTTTAATGGATGAAAGATCATAACAGTAATTTTTTTTGTAACTCAGGATGTAATTCGATAAATGTAAAAAATGTAATTTGCCTCTTTGGAGAATCTTACTCGACATAAAATAATAATAAAGAATGACGTTGATAAAAAATTAGGATAAATGTCTCTTGCTGTAATTATTGTCTTGTTATTATCATATTATATTGTTTGATGATTATAAGTTTAGGTTTTTTGTATATATTGCATTGGAAAAAAGCTGTATCTATCAATCTATATAATTATTTTTTAATTGTTTTGACACATTTTAATTATTCATTTTAAAATTGCATAAGGAAATATGATTTAATATTAATATTTATATACACTTATTAATATATATAATTATTAGATAATTAATTATTTGCTAAAAAAATATCTAAAGTTTATTTGGTCGATTCAAATATCAGTAATTAAGTTTTATATCGAATAAATTAAATATTAAAATATATAATAGATATGTATTTAGTGTTATAGTCTCTTGTGTGTTTTGATCATTTAACTCGTTATTGTTCTTGTGTCCTCTCACACGTCAACAAATGATATTATATATGA
Source organism: Cicer arietinum (assembly GCF_000331145.2). Classification (NCBI taxonomy): domain Eukaryota; kingdom Viridiplantae; phylum Streptophyta; class Magnoliopsida; order Fabales; family Fabaceae; genus Cicer; species Cicer arietinum. The sequence goes on from NC_021163.2 coordinate 61,794,291, forward strand.
TAGTCTAATATAAATATAAAATAAAGAAAATCTATAAGAGGGATTGAAAATATATCTACTAATTTTAAAGATTTTAAATTGAAATATAACATCAAACTCTCTTATAAATCATTAAGTAGAGATATTAGTCAATGAACTTAACTTAACATCCACGCCAACAAGGTCGCTCATCGTAGACCGATTTCTTTCTTAATATATATATTTCGGTCTTATGAATATTATATATTCTAATGCTAATTAACATTGTTTATTAAAAGTACACGACAGTGAAACATATTGAAGGTGTGTATCAAGGCGAGGGTTGGATCTCAAGTGTATATTAGCTAGTTTCAGTTTATATAGTTTTGATTATTTTGAATGTTTTAAAAAATAGAGTTTAATAAAGATGTTGTCATAAAAATTCACAATGAATATTATGTAATTTCATTTTGCAATTGCAATTTAAATATAGCTCTTAGATATTGATTTTTTTTTAAGTCAATATAAAATTGATTTATATTTTTAGTGTATTTTTTCTTCTTAAAAATATAGGATAATTCCCAAAAAAATGCACAACCAAAATTTTAGAAAAATAAACCTCAATTTTAAAAAGTAATTATTTTGTGAAATAAGATGTAATATATGAATTTGTTTCTCATGATAAAAAAAAGTCATTATTAGCATTGCTATTTCTTAACAAGGATGTACTCAATAAATAATTGAATCCAAAAAATAGGGTATCTGAGCAATTAGAAACTTGCTTACCATATACGAGAAAGTTGGTGATTATGAGTTATGAGTATTATATAAATACATAACATTTTTCTCTTGCAAAAATATATGACAAAAATTAGGATAAATAGGACACGCGCTCTCTTAACTTAATTTCAGTTAACATTTTAGTAATTTTTTTTTATCAATTTTGTTATTTATTTTAATTTTAAGTAACAATTTGATCTTTTATGTTTTAAAATATCAATGATGTTATCCTTTTTTTTTTTTTACAAAAATTCATCAAAATTTTCAAACAAAACACATAAAATTAATTATCATTTTCAATATAATACAAATTTCATCAAATGCATAACTCAAATATTTAAATAAACTCATATTTTCATCTCCAACAATATCAAATTCATCAAATAAATAATAAAAATATAAGTTTATTTAAAGATTTAAGTTATGCATTTGATGAAATTTACATTATATTGAGATGATAATTAATTTTATGGATTTTGTTTGAAAAATTTGATAATTTTTTTTGAATTTTTATAAAAAAAGAACAATATTGTTGACATTTTAAAATATAAAAATCAAATTGTCACTTAAAATTAAAATAAAAGACCAAATTAAAAAAAACATAAAAGATTAAACAAATAACTGAAATTAAGTGAATGGATCACATATGCTGTTTAATCTAAAAATTAACATTCTCCTTTGAACATAATCAAGATTGCCAGCTTGACCTACAACGGAACAAGATCAAAAACATATTCTACTTTGTAAAATATTTTTAATTATTATTCTCTACAATTCTACTACAAGTTTCACAATTCTCTACAATTCTACTACAAGTGTGAAACTATTTATATTATATAAATTAAAGAAATTATAAATATAAAACAGTAATTTTATCAAATTATTCTTATTAAATATTAATATATTCACTTTTATCACAAACCCAAAGTAAACTAGAATGATTTGGGACTAATACATCTAATATTAACGCAAGGTATAATTAAATTAAAATAATTAAAACTAAATTGAAATGAGTTGCAAATATGACATTTATAATCACATAGAGCAATTCGTGACGACAAGGGTGAGTTGCAGTAGCTACTTGGAATAAGAAAACAGTTATGGACCCTTTCACAGCATGTGGCTCGGTGTGAGGTTGCGGTGGATATTTGTTACCAAATAAATTCATGGTTTAGAGAAATTTCAAGTGTTCTCAATGGAGTGCTGAACGAAATTTGGGCCTTAGTCCCACACTTAGAAGTGGCAACAATTTGGCTCATTGTAATTTGTATTGCCAAATTTGCCATTAGCAATCCTAAGGGGGTTTGGATAGAAGCTATACCATTTTTGTTACATGCTTTTGTATCTGATTTAACCCATTTGGGTCATTTGATAAAATAAAATAAAAACCATTTGGGTTTTAATTTCATTAGTTGAGGTATTTTTTTTTTTTAAAATTAGTGGGATTGTATCATAGATTCATAGTTGATGTACCTATACCCCTTTTCAATTCAAAATTGTTATTTTTATCCCAAAGATAAAAGAGTGTGCTGGAAAATTCTTCTTCACTAATCAAGAAACTTGGTTCAAAATCTTCACCAACTACATAAAATTGGCTCCAAATAATTTCAACCATTTTTTATAGGACAACAGTTCTAGTCACTTTTGCATCAAATTTTCAAAATCTCCATTCTCCATTCTTGTTTTTATGATGCTTCTTATTTTGAACCTCCAAAAATCTAAAAATCAGTATTAAGTAATTAAAGAAAACATTCAAAAAGATCCAAACGATTAATATGAAACAAATTAAGATCCAATACCTTTCTTTGTACATTCAAGAATGAAACTAACAGTTATGAAAAGAGGTCATCACTATCATCTACTACTCACCAATGAGGCAATCACCAATGTCATGCCATATAATAAAATTTGCTAGTTTTCTAAATACTTTATTAACATCTATATTTGGTGTGCTGTATAATAAATATATCAGAAGTCTAAGACTTTTGAATCCACCATATCTAACAAAGGTTCCAAAGCACTAGGAGCAAATTTTCTTGCAAAAAGAAAACAAACTGAAGAGTTTCTATTGTTATTATATACGCATTCATGACCGCCTCGAACTCTATTGAAAAACTCCTCCGAAATATCGGTTCTTCCAAATGTAGCCGGGTGGGCCCCACCCCTAGACCAGTCCACCCAAGTTATACTCCTATTTGCTAATGCACCCTCGGCTTGAATGGTTAACATGGTCGGGAAATAGTGCTCGTCAACATAACAAGCCGGTCTACAATATTGTTCGAACTTCGGATAAAATGTTGTGTCTTCGACAATGTTGATGGCAAGCTTTCGATTTACTTCAAACCATTGAGAGCCTTTACGCCACTTTGTAATATTGACTAGAGGGGCCATGTTTGGGTTATAGCGTCCTCTTCCATAAGGACCGGGATCATCAAATGCGCCAACAAAGCTGTGTTTGGATTTCTTCACATAGTGGTAGACTACACTAAATTTGTAGAGAGGGATGCACGACTCGGACAATAGAATAAACCACTCATTCGAGATGTCAAGTAATGCATTAGCAAGTAGTCTTCTTTCAGCGTCGCACATGCTCATTCTTCCCCACTCCGCAATCTGCACAAGAAATATCAAAGGATAACATAGGATGCAAAAAATTAATCAAACAGTAAAGAAGCAACAAGTAGAGTGAACGAGAGTATGAGACTATATTAGTTACATAAATGAGGATTTATAGAGAGCTACTGCTCTCATAACTAACTCAAATGAATTCCAAAAGATGCCTTTCCCCTAACAACTCTTCTGATTATATGATAACTGAATTCCCGTCACTATTTCCTATTTTTCTCTCTCTCGGACAGCGTAAGGTATACCTTCCAGCAAGGTTGTCAGACTCGAGTTTTTAAGTAAATTTGCCTTCCAGTTCAAAGCCTTGCATGGTGTCTCCTTCCGTCCTCTTTAGCAGCTCACTTGCAACATGGTAATCGCCCGTTCAAAAGTGAAACATGAAAAACAGGATGTATTTTAGAGGACACGGGAGTTTGCACTTGTAAGCAAAATAACATCCTCTAATGTACTTCTAGACCTTGCTTTTCATACCAATCCAATAAACATTGGCCGCGAGCCTCCCATATTGAAACCAGAATGGCCACCTTGCGGGGAAGTGTGAAATTCTAGGAGAAGTTGATGAATCCGAGAAGATTGAGCTGAAATAACCAAACGGTCTTCACAGGACAGCACCCTATTTTTATAACTAAATCCTGGTCTAGACATGGGATTCTTCTTCAAATATTCAATGATCTTTTGGAGAACAACATCTTTGTGCACCTCTTCTATGACTTGACTCCCATCATCCCAAATTGGATATGAGAGCAAAACAGAGAACTCCAGCATCTCACTTACCCTGGAAAGGGAACCAGCCCCTCAGTTCTCAAACCCCCAATTTTTAAACAACGTCAAATCGATAAGTAGCAAGTCAATTCTATTGATCGAAATGTGGTGCTGAAGCAACTGTTTTAACTTTTAAGCTCTTTTCACCGGCTGAGACTGCAAAATGGCTCCCGAGAAGATACGATCGCCGGTGTTGAATAACCAAGACAAGAGCCATTAATTATTTTGCATAAGCAGATTTGAAAAGATAGCACACTCCAAACGCCTTGCAGAAAAAAGCAACGGGCCTACCCCCTTGCATGAGAAGAGTCCTGCCCCCTACTACCCTGAAGCATCACACTCAATAAGATATTATTTGGTGTGAAATCCAGTAAGGCTAGTACTGGGCTGTTGTCATCTTCACCTTAAGAAAATCAAAGACCGCTTGCTTGGTACAGCCCTATTTAAAACTGATCTTCTTAGTCAACTCAGTGAGGGGCCTCGCAAGTCGCAATCTTTCTATAATCTTGAATAAACTTGCTATAGTATTCTAATTTCTAACTTACAAGCACTAACTAACTCAAACTCCCTTCAGCAACATAAATCAGCACATTGGTGGCTTACCTGATATTCATCACCCAGTTAAAAATCGCAATATTTTAAGCTTCCTGTAGGCTGTTCAGCAATTGATTTTGAGATCACAGCTCAAAGCTGCCCCAAATTCCATGTCATTTTCCCTGGGTATTAACAGTTGTCCCGGTAGTGCGGAATATTAGGTTAAGGGAATAATCACTAACAAGATGTCAGGGATATAAGGCTGTGAACTGTAGCTTATGGACATGCCATAGGCTCTCTCAACAATCTCACAAGTACTTATACCAGTAAATAAGCTTAAATAAGTCAATCCAAATAGACCCTTAATAGCTTAAGCTTATAGGAAAGTCGCCCTTTGACAAACCCTCATTGGAAATAAAAATGACGCTACTCTACGTACCATACTTTTCCATCATCTTTTGAAATCCTAAATATGTGCAGACCATCCATTTAGACAATATCAGAACCCCAACGCAAACCTCTTAAGAACTACAAAAGAAAACAGAGAATAAATAGTTACCTACGGCCAAACCTCTACTAGTTGGAAGCTCAATCTTAACTCCTAAGGGACCTTATTTTGTTCCTTCTCCCAAACACTTTCATCGTGTCCTTACAATAGAACTTTACATAAGATTTACACAGATCGTGATAAAAAGGGACAAATCTGAACTTGCAATTACTCACTAGGTACACATGATTAGGAGGTATGTCAACCCGTTTCTATGCTTCCACACAACAACACAGAACACAAAAGCATGTTTTTAGTCCGTTTTGTCAAATAGCGGCTATAGTGAGACTTAACATAGAGGAATTTGAACAAATCGCAATTGTTCCACAATATGCTATTTAGTATAAAGTGTTGTCAATTAGCAGCTATAGTGGTGCTATAGCATTGTAGTATAGTGAAATTTGAACAAACCAATATTTTTTACAATCCGCAATTGACAAAACTATTCACAATAAAATTTAGAATTCTTCTAATAGCATCTCCCTTAGGAAATTAACTTGTTAACTTAATCTTATTAGGAACCTAAATCCACAACATAGTAAACCTACATGTTTTGCATATCCTCATCTACCACTTCCTTAGTTACTTACCTAGCAAACTGATGCACCGATCAAGTAACAATGACAAGAAAAACAGCATCGCCAGCAGAACAAAAATAAAAAAGTAAGATACAACCATGATAAAGTGCATATCAGCCACAGTCAATAACCCCAAAAATTCTCATCCGAACCTTAAAACAAATATAAACAAGGCCAAAGAAAAAGACACAAAACATGTGAATAGAATATGAGCAATGTAAACAACTAACCTAACAACAATTAAGCATTAGTAACTTCAGATCAAGGAAGCATCTACAAATGAAACAATAAACATAATATCACGAGATCGAAATCAAAATCTTCATACCTGACTAGGGATTTGCCTCTTATAAAAAACAGATGAAGGAGGAAACTGAGCTTGATATGAAGGCAACGAATGAATATATATAGTAAAAAAACTCTCATGCCCTTTAAAAAACCTCTCCCAAAGGGGTGCAAGAGGCAATGGTCCTTTAGTAAGGAACATAAAAGCAATCTTAGGAACTCTTTCAAAAGGGTAATTCTTAATCTTAGGAACCAAAGAAGCTCTCCAAAGAAGTTCATTGTCACTCATATTATGGATCAGCTTCAAAGGTGGTTTAATCCACTGTTCCAAACCACCATGTTTCTCATCACATGGTTGAAAACTTGAACTCACTGTAGTAACCACACTCTCAATCCCAAAATGCTTAATTGTGTATATGCTTATCACAGAAAACACAACACATAGAGCAACAAAAACAACAAGTAAACGCAATGATCCTAATGATAACCCTTTTGCTTTCCCTTCTTCAGATGCCACAACCCTCGATTGCATCTTGCTTAAAAACTAAAAAAAAAAACAGTTTATAAAAAAATATGAAAAAGAACGAAAAAAAATAATATTTTCTTTGGCCCTCTATTAAGGGTTACGAAAGATCAAGTCTTTAATGTGTAAATGATGTCATAAATGCAAATAAAGGCGTTAAATTCATACTACGGTTACCCAAAATTTTCAGAAAATAGTGACTACAACAACCGCTATGGATCTAATAGAGGTTCTAGAGTCAACTTTGGAACATGTGAGGTTGATAACAACAAGATTATGGCACATGGGTAGTAACAAAATGGAAACTTTTTTGAAGAATAGTTTAATAGAAGCTAAAGGGTATTTATTTATTTATTTTGGATCTTAGGAAAAATGAAAAATAATATAGTTGATGAAAAGGGTGGTATGGTACAGAAACAGTAGAGTGAGAAGAGTCAGAGGAAGAAGATGAAAAAGGGAATTGTCATATGTAATTTATTTTTTACAGAGAAAAAAAAAATGGGTCTTGGAGACAATTGATGATGAATGAAAATTTGAATTTTAAGGAATAATAATAATAATAATAATAATAATAATAATAATAATAATAATAATAATAATAATAATAATAATAATAATAATAATAATAATAATTTAGTTTACAGAGAAAAAAAAAATGGGTCTTGGAGACAATTGATGATGAATGAAAATTTGAATTTTAAGGAATAATAATAATAATAATAATAATAATAATAATAATAATAATAATAATTTAGTAATGTTTTTGTGATGCACACGAGCATAGGCTGGTTACGTTTTTTGCGTGCTTGCTAGAAAGTAGAAACACATTACCTCGTATTGAGTGTTGGAATAGCTTAGTTGAGTGAGAAATTCAATGTTTTTTAGAAGAAAATAGTTGTATCTCAAATTTTAATTTAAAAATAAATTTATAACTTTTTATAATGGAAACGCAATATTATAGTTTGACCAAAAACAATGTAATTGTAGTATTTATAGTAACTTTTCAAAAATAATTTTTTTCCAATTAATAACTGAAATTTATTATTTTATTCTTTAAGTTTTTTGTTTAATAAGGACAAAATTTTATAAGCTAAAAAATATTAAAAAAAAAGTAAAAAGATAAGATAAGATAAGATAAAATTTTACAAACAACAAATAAATATTTTAGTCTTTGAAATTATAAAGAACAACCAATGCAAATTTTTTAAATTTGTAAAATAGTAAATTTAGTTTTTTAAATTAAAAAATATTAGTCTTTTTTTTCCTTCAAAATTTACATTACAGATTTAAAAATTTCATTTTGTTTTAATGCAACAAAAGATTATGTATTTTACTAAATAAATATATTGCCGAAATTACTAAATTAATTGATTTCGTTTAATTTAATAAGTTAATTTTTCATTTTATAAATTTGAGTGATTAAATTAATTGACCATTATAATTTTAAAGAATAAAACGATTATTTACACTTTTATATGGATTTAAGGGAAAAAAATATGAAAACTTATTTACTATCTTTTTATTGAAAAATTGAGAGAACCATGTATTTGTATTCAATGAGTTTTAGATGTTTTAAATATGTTGGTAAACAAATGGGTAAATATATTATTTATTTGTTCATTATTTTTATTTGATTCTCATAATAATAAAAAATAGTATTTATATTTCACACGAAAAAAGAAAAGAAAAATGTAATTATATATATATATATATATATATATATATATAATTTCGAATTTCTGCTCACAACCGTACAAAAGTTAAATAAAATATCAGTAATTTGTGTTCCATCATTAACAACTTCGTAAAATGAGTTCATCAGATCGGCTGTTTTGTATCTTCCTTTCCTTGTCTTTTTTCCTTTGTCATTAGGTAGAAATAGGAATCTTTTAAAATAATTATGGACAAATTAAATAAAATTAATTTTGCAATTTTGAATATAGAAATAATGGTTAACTAATATTATTTTGAAAATATAGTTTTAGTATTTATAATCGTGCACTATTTGTATACTTTTTCTATTTCACATTGTTTGATATTTATTTATTTTTGACTCGATTAATGTTTGATATTTAAGGTTTTAAAGCTAATTTAGTAAAAGAAAAAAACAAGTTAATTTAGTAAAAAAAGAAGAAGCTAATTTAGTAAAAAAAACAAAACAAAACAAATAGTTAATACATGTTTTTTTTACTAAACATTTATATATATACACACACGTGTGTGTTGAATATGAGATTTTCAGTAAACAAAATATATTTTTTATTTTTATCTTTAACTAGTTTTCTTAAAAACCCTTTTTATTTATAAGGCAGTATGACCCTTTTTATCTTTAACTAGTTTTCTTATTGGTTAATTATATAATGCAGTATTACCCCCTTTTTATTTTGACATGCACATTTCATTAAAAGGGTAATCACATGTTCGGACGAGTAATTGTAATTTATGTTTGAATTCTTCTTTTAGTCTGAGGCATGATTTTCAACTATTTATGTTTGACTTTTTTTCAGTCTGAAGCGTGATTTTCAACTCGATTGTAACCAAATTTGTTTAACAAAATCAATTCTACTCAATTGAAAAGCTAAAAATTATTGCTTCTCTAATACACTCCTTGAAAGATGTAACAAACACACGTCTCAATAGGGAATTGGAATGCAAAGTGAACTCAACCAATCCCTTGGAAGCTGCAAATTCCCTCCAATAAATTTGCAGAATTTATGTGTAATATTAAGAGGATCCCACAAATTTACTGTCAAGTCACTTATGATCTTCCAAAACAGAACAGTTAATTTATACATCGAGAAAATATTCAAACATGTATTAGTTCTCTTTACTTCACCACATCAAAAGTAGCTCGAAGATTGGATATCATGACCGGACACTCTCCCTTTTCATCATATTCTGCAAATTCTCCACTTGACAAGTCAACATTCTCAAACTTTGTCCCCTCCAGCTACAAAATATAACTTGCATTATTTAAAAAAAAGGGCAAACAAGCAGACAATTTATAATGCAATGAAAATGTGGAGCAAGTGTATAAAATCTCATTTATATCCTAGAATTAGAGCATAGATCTTAATCTCATTTAAATAAGACATGATGTAGACATGGATGGAGGATAAGCATAGGAAGAAACTAAGTATTACATTTATTTACTGAACTAGAAAGTATTATATAAATTACATGTAAAAGAAGAAAGCTGATAACCAAAGCTGGAAAATAGAGGTTTTCAAAACCAGAAAAATCATATGTTACAGCTATAAACTGAAACTTATTTCAAGAGGGCAGAGGGGACTGCATGTCTGGCAAATCTCACAACAATTTGGACTTAAAAATTATGAAAAAAATGAAAATTACTTTGAGCTTGCAAATTTTCTCATATGATTATTGGTTTAGTTTCAAGACTGTAGAGTAGAAGACGTTGAAGTTAATCACATCAAATTCTTCTCAGTTTGGAGTTTTGTCGGTAAACTTTTCCGACGTATGTCCAGAAATTGATAATTTGATACTACGGATAATATACATATCTAGTTATCGACAATAAGCATCAAACCATATCAAATGTGACATCTAACTGCAACAATTACTGAAAAAAAGCAAAGGAAGTATGCAACAGATGGAATAGAGTATATGAACAATTTACCATATCCAATTTATATATCAGCAACATAAACCAATCAGAGGAGAATATCAAAGATATGATGCCAAAAGTAATGAAAGCATCGACAAGAACAACGAAACTCACCGACTCGACTTTCCATCCATCGCCGAATTCAAAATCTATCGGCTCATAGCCCCGACAGTCAAATAACATCAGTGGGGTGAACTTCCCTGATTCACTTGTTTCATTGGTTAGTGGTTGTCCTCTACCTGGGATCATAGTTACAGTGCTCTCCCTGCCACAAAACTTGCACTACAAACCAAATAAAGGGTGTTAAGAAACCAGCGCAGCAGATGCATTTAGAGTTATGCAGCAGAACAAGAATGAGCCGTCCTATGACATAGATGGAACATAAACAGCACAAGAGCAAACATAATATAATTCTGTTCGGTCATAATATAACAAGTCAGGCAACTGAAAACCTAAATTTAGTTAGTTAATAACTTTATGCAAATCATGATATACATGTTTCTGCAATAGACTTAGGGCCTGTTTAGATTGCTTATATGAGTTCACCTCCTAGCACAAACATTTGTAAGATTGCCATAAGTTGTTTTCAACTTATTTACATAAACTTTCTAAGATAGCTTATGAAAACAGCATATAGCTTTTATGAAAACAATGTGACTTTATTTTACCTTTTGTTATAGAAATAGCTTATACATAAATACTTATATATGATAAACATTTATACTATAGCACTTAATCAAGTTGTTAATCCAAACATGGCCCTATTCTACCTAGTTGGATAAAAAATAGTTGTCCGATGATGAATCCATAAAAATACAGTATGCATATAATATACTGGGAGATTGAATAATGTTTCCTGTCCTTTTCTCTACCATGTATATACAAAATATAAAGACAAAACTAAAGGATTTGAAATTGGGTAACTCCAAACTTAGACTTATTTATAGGTAAAGATTTACAGCTAGAATTACTAGTTAGTATGGAGCTCTCCGATGCACATGTTGCTAACTGATCCACGTTGGAGAATATAATAAAATGTAAATACAGGTAAGGAATCTCTAAGTCATAAGAGTAAACCATCTAAGACTGTTTGGATTGGCTTTTTTGAGTTTATTGGCAGACCTAAGCACTTGTGAGACGGTTTGGTATAGCTCGTGGAAACAACTTATGACATGTCTATAAGTTGTTTTTCAGCTTATTCTCGTTAACTTTCCACAATAGCTTATGAAAACAGCTTATACACCCTCCAAAATGAAACGTAAGCAAAAAGGAATTTAAAAAGTTAATGTATCCTATCTAAAATTTAAACCAGATACTTCAACTTTTCAAATACCATTTTTGCATGTATTTCATTCCGAAGAGAGTGGCTTATGTGAAAACTGTTTGACTTTATTTACCTTTCGTTATAGAAATACCTTAGACATAAGTACTTATATAATATTATATAATTGCTTATGTTTTAAGCCCTTAATTAAGTTGTTTCTCCAAAGAGGACCTTAGTATGTAAACATAACAGCCCATTTTGGATTATCTCTAACTTATGGGATCTTATCAAACAAAAATAACTATTAAGTTCTCAACATACAAGAAAGCCCCTTATAAATTTATCCCTTATTATTCTAATTGAACCGTTCACACCGAATTGATCCATTTATGCAACATTAAAAATGATGTTGAAATCTGTTTGATGAAATGCCGAGTTGAAGAATACCTTTTGAATGAGATGAGTAGTGGCCTTGCCAGCTGGGAGAGGAACGGTGTCATTTAACGACACACAAGTATCTTTTTGGCTTATTTCTCCACACCTCCCACATTTCAACTATCATCAAAACAATAATAATACGGAAATTAAAGACGAAAAAGAAGGAGAAAAAAAAAGCATGCAGTAAATGAAAATAGCAAAAAGATAGGTGACCTTGAAGAAATAGGAGAAATTGGGATCGTCGCAGCCAGCTTGAGGTTGAAGATTGGTCAAGTTTTCAAGCTCAGCAGTTATCATCAGCATGTAGTTCACCATTTCTGTTGCCGTTAAACTCAATCGATCTCTCAATTGCTTGCTTTGGGTTTTACGAACTTCTAACTGAAAACTGGAATTTGGATGGTGGATGGTTCCAGAAGGAATATGCAGCGATGAGTTTTTTGTTATGATTTCTTTTTTTTATTCTTAAAATAGATGAATAATAAATTAATGAACACATTAATATTAGAATTTCTCTATTTTTTTTTTCAATTTTGCTTCCCACACCCCTCAAATTACTTCCCACACTCCTTAATTTTTTTTAAAACCCAAAATACTCAAACTACCTTCCCCTCTATATTCACTTAACCACTCATTTTTTATCTTCATCATCTTCATCTTCATCATCTTCATCTTCTTCATCTTCATTACCTACCAACTTCAATCTTCTTCAATATTCTTCATTTGATACATTTCATGTTCAATAATCTTTAATCATTTTGAATATTTTCATCATTTTCATCATCTTCATCATTATAGTGACTCAAATCAATTAGGTATGTATTTTGTTGTGTTTTATAGCCGGTTATTTTTTTTCAAATCTGGGTTTCGTACGTGAACTAGTTCACGTACGTCTACGTGAAACGAATTCACGTACTTGATGAAATTATGAAAATTCTGATTGTACGTGAATTAGGTTTACGTAAACGTACGTCAATTAAGTTTGCGTACATCAATGGAGTTTTAAAATTCATGTTACCTACGTGAACTAAGATAACGTATGTGTACGTGAACTCAGTTCACGTTGTTGAAAAAACCCTTTCTTTTGCTCAACAATCCATGCCAATTACATGATGAATAACCAAAGGCGGAAGCGTACCTGTGGGAATTGTCATTGATGAAATCCTGGGATGATGATGATAGAGCCAATGGGTTGGGTGATCTTCCTCAGCAAAACACCCTGAAGACCTTGCTCTCTTGATGGGGATAGAGAGAACCAGAGAGTTTTCTCCTTTAGGGTTTTGAAACTGAATAGTCTTGTTGTGTTTGCCTTGGGGACCATTACCCCTATATATAACTATTATTAGTTATATCCCAAATTGCAGTATTTCCAATTCAGCCCCTCATTAAATTAGAAACTGCCTGGTATCTACACTATTAATTTTCATAACTATTATGCTCTTTAGCCATAAACTATTATATATTATTTGACCCCTAGTTTATTGGCTAATTATATAATGACCCTAACACACTTTATTAATTAATTACATATGTGACCCATAAATCTTACAATCTCCCACTGGTCACACATGTATCCTTAGGAGTGTGTTAGACTTTATGATGTCAAAAATGTTATTATAATTACCTTGAGCATAATCCAAATTGTCCCGCCCATTAATCATATCAGCACATGGAACCAAAAAGGTTTTTGTCATAATAAGCATAACTAAACCCGTCAATGATCACTCGTACTGACACAACTAAATGACATAGACCCATTATGAAAAGTGTAGCATGAAAATTACATGAAGTTGGTCAATGCATGTCAATTTTCAACTGGTCCTACTTTACCGAATGAGATCATACCATAACTTAAATGTACAAAGTAACCAAAACTGAATACTTTAAAACTTTATTTCTGATCAGAAAGTCCAAATACAATGTATTTGTACTTTACAATTAAACATAGAACATAAATTACATAATGGACGAAACTCCCACTAAAATCAAGATTCCTCAAACTGTAGCACACCCATGTGAGCAGTATGCTCATGAAAGACCTTGGGTGGTAGACCTTTAGTGAGCGGATCCGCAATCATGGAGTTTGTCCTTAAGTGTTCTATGGATATCTATCCACTTTGTACCTTCTCTTTAACAACTAGGAACTTAATGTCAATGTGCTTTAACTTGGTTGAGCTCCTATTATTGTTAGAATACAGGACTGCTGATCTATTGTCACAATACAACTTGAGTGGTCTTTCAATCCCTTCAACTATTTGCAGCCCCGTGACAAAATTTCTCAGCCAAATGCCCTGGTCAGATGCATCATGAATTGCTACGAATTCTGCTGCCATGCTTGATGAAGCAGTAAGACCTTGCTTGGCACTACGCCAAGAAACTGCTCCACCAGCTAACAGAAAGACATAGCCTGAAGTTGATCTTAAGCTGTCTTGGCATCCCGCAAAATCCGAGTCAGAGTACCCAGTGATCTCTAACTGGTCTGACCTCCTATATGTGAGCATGTAGTTTCTTGTTCTCTTCAAATATCTCATGACCCTCTTGGCTGCTTTCCAATGGTCAAGACCTGGATTGCTTAAATATCTGCCTAAAATCCCTACTATGAACGCTATGTCTGGACGCGTACATACTTGGGCATACATAAGACTCCCTACAGCTGAAGCATAAGGGATCTTTTGCATTTCTTGAATTTCCAAACTTCCCTTAGGGCACTGTTTGAGACTAAACTTGTCTCCCTTAGCAACTGGGGTGTCCCCTGGTTTGCAATCCTGTAACCCAAACCTTTTGAGAACCTTATCGATATAGCTCTTTTGTGACAATCCAAGAATACCTCGAGATCTGTCTCGGTGTATCTGAATTCCTAATACAAAAGAGGCGTCACCAAGATCTTTCATCTCAAAATGCTTTGATAGAAATTTCTTAGTTTCGTGCAACATGCCTATATCGTTAGTGGCAAGCAGTATGTCATCAACATACAAGACCAGGAAAATATGTCTGCTCCCACTGAACTTATGATACACACAATCATCAACTGTATTCATCTCAAAACCAAATGAGAGAATTACTTGATGAAATTTATGGTACCATTGACGAGAAGCTTGTTTTAGCCCATAAATGGATTTTCTTAGTTTGCACACCATATTCTTTGGGTCTCCCAACACAAAGTTTTCTGGCTGCACCATATAGATCGTCTCATCAATGTCGCCATTGAGAAAAGCTGTTTTTACATCCATTTGATGAAGCTCCAAATTAAAGTGAGCAACAAGAGCCATGATTATTCTTAAAGAGTCCTTCGATGAAACCGGAGAGAAAGTCTCTTTATAATCAATCCCTTCCTTTTGAGTATAACCCTTAGCTACAAGACGTGCCTTATATCTCTCCACATTACCATTGGAATCCCGCTTGGTTTTAAAAATCCATTTGCAACCAATGGGTTTCTTTCCTTCAGGTAATGGGATAAGTTCCCAAACTGAATTGTCTTGCATAGACTTGTACTCCTCATTCATTGCTTCGATCCACTTATCTGAACGAGAATCTTGCATGGCTTGATGAAAGTTGACTGGGTCGTCTTCCGTCATGCCAACATTTTCCTCTACCTCATTGATAAATACTACATAATCATCCGAAATAGCATTTTTCCTTTCTCTAGTGGATCTCCGCAATGGAGCTGGCTCTTGAGGCACTTGTTCTTGAGGATCTTGAATTTGATCTGGATTTTGTTCTTCCTGAACAACCAGATCATCTTGAGTTTGTTCAATAATGGGAAAGTCAATTGGTGGAAGAATCAGTTCTGGAATTGTTACCGATTCTTCCTCAAAGACAAAATCTTTAACCTTAATCTTCCCCCCAAACTCAATATCCTCAAAGAACGTTGCCGTTCCCGTCTCAAAAATTGTTCTCAAATTAGGATCATAAAATTTATAGCCCCTTGATTTTTCTGAGTACCCTATAAAATAGCTGCTAATTGTTCGGGGTTCAAATTTCTTTTCATTCGGCCTATAAGGCCTTGCCTCAGCTGGACATCCCCAAACATGAAGGTGCTTCAGACTAGGCTTACGCCCAATCCAAAGCTCATAAGGTGTTTTAGCCGCTGCCTTAGTTGGTACTCTATTAAGAATGTATGCTGCTGTTTTTAATGCCTCTCCCCAGAGTGACTCTGGCAAGGTGGAATGACAAATCATACTCCTTACCATATCCTTAAGAGTCCTGTTTCGTCTTTCAGCTACACCATTCATGCTGGGTGACCCCGGCATAGTGTATTGTGGGACGATTCCACATTCCTCTAGGTATTTGGCAAATGGTCCCGGACGTTGTTCACCTGAACCGTCATATCTGCCGTAGTATTCACCACCACGATCAGATTTGACCTTTTTAATTCTTTTATTAAGTTGATTCTCAACTTCTGCCTTAAAGGATTTGAACACGTCTATTGATTGGGACTTTTCGTGAATTAGGTAAAGGTAGGCATATCTAGAATAATCGTCTATGAATGATATAAAATATTGTTGACCATTCCAAGAAGGAGTTGGAAATGGCCCACAGATGTCCGTATGTATCAATTCTAAGACGTCTGTAGCTCTATATGCGCCTAATTTCTTATCTTTAGTCTGTTTTCCTTTAATGCATGCTACACAAACGTTAAAGTCTGTGAAGTCAATGGAATCTAAAATTCCATCTGACACAAGTCGTTCAACTCTATTTTTAGAGATGTGACCTAGACGCTTGTGCCAAAGCACCCCTGAATTGAAATTGTCAATTTTCCGCTTAGTACCACGTGATTCCACATTCAAGGTTTCATTATAGTTAGCCACAGTTTCCAACAAATAAAGATTATCATAACCAGAAAGTAAACCGGTTCCAACAACATTCGAATTTAAAGACAAAGTAAATTCTTTATTCCCGAATGAACAATAATATCCTGATTTGTCCAAATAAGAAATAGAGATCAAATTCCGTCTAAATGACGGTACAACAAAAGTGTCTTTTAAATCCAAATAATGACCGGAACTTAATAATAATCTAAATTTTCCTATGGCTTCAACTTCTACCTTCTTCCCATCTCCTACATAGATCCATCTTTCAGTATCACTAGGCTTTCGGAAGTTCAGGCAACCCTGCATTGAAACACTGATGTTAGTAGTTGCACCAGAGTCTAACCACCAAGTGTTTCTAGGTACTGAAGCTAAATTAACCTCAGAACAGACCAAAGACAGAATCATACCTTTCTTAACACGCCAAGCGTGATATTTGGCACAATCCTTCTTCACGTGTCCAGAACTCCTGCAGAAGAAGCAGTTGTTATCCTTAGTCTGCTTCTTTTGTTCTGGACCCTTAGCAGCAGCTTTGTTCTTGGGCTCCTCAATTCTTTTCCTTTTGCCCTTGTCTTTAGAGATGCTAGTAAAGTGAGCACTTTCAGTCCTATCTTGCTTCAGCCTGTCCTCTTCTTGCACACATAATGAAATGAGCTCATTAAGAGTCCATTTCTCCTTTTGACAATTATAAGTCACCTTAAACTGACTGAATTGCGAAGGAAGAGACAGCAATACTAAATGAATGAGTAAGTCATCTGACAACTCAAGCTTTAGACCTTTAAGCTTAGAAGCAATGTTGGACATCATCATAATGTGCTCTCTTATATTTCCCTTGCCTTGATACTTCATGGAAATTAAATTCTGAAGCAAAGAACTTGTTTCAGCCTTATCACTTTTTACAAAGCGTTTTTCCATCTCAACAA
>NC_021163.2:61812545-61823895 GCF_000331145.2 Cicer arietinum
TTTGGGCCGGTCAATACCCGCATGAATAAACATATACACATCCATTTGACATTCTTCACGAGCAATTTAGACAAGAGAGGTCACTTTAGCGACGTCAAGTTTCAATTAACTCATTCAAAATGTCAAACTTGACTTGAACATATATTTATTATATCCAAATAAAACAATATTTAAAAAAAATATTGTTCACTAATATAAACTTTATTTCATTAGTATTTGATAATTATTGTTTTATAAAAAAAATGATAAATTATCAAAAATAAAATAAAATAACACGCATAAAAAAAAAAATTTCAACTTTTCCAACGGAACTCGACGATCAAGCAAGAAAGAATGAAAACCATATAGAGCAGAACTCTCACACATGTGTGCATACCAAAACAAACATTATAGTTATTAAACTTTCTGTGTACGTGTGCATTCATGGACAGTTCCAAGCGGTTATGGAATTCAACCATTTCACGAGTTTCATGGCAAAAGTAAATTCATCTTGATACAGATACAATGAAACAATAAGCCATGGCAATGAAACAATATTGAACAGAATTTCATGGCGTTATTCACGATTCATTAATTGTTTCAATCATCCAAAACAATCAACAATTATAGAAAATCTTTATAGTAAACCATCAATGGCATATCAACAAAAAAAAAAATTATAAATTACCAAACCTAAGATTTCAATCATGTCAAAATTCCCAAATTGAATCCTAAAACAAAGACAATAACCGAATTTCATTATGAATTAAACATGGTAGGCTCTGATATCAATTGTTGAAAAAACCCTTTATTTTGCTCAACAATCCATGCCAATTACAAGATGAATAACCAAAGGCGGAAGCGTACCTGTGAGAATTGCCATTGATGAAATCCTGGGATGATGATGATAGAGCCAATGGGTTGGGTGATCTTCCTCAGCAAAACACCCTGAAGATATTGCTCTCTTGATGGGGATAGAGAGAACCAGAGAGTTTTCTCCTCTTTGGTTTGTGAAACTGAATAGTCTTGTTGTGTTTGCCTTGGGGACCACTACCCCTATATATAACTATTATTAGTTATATCCCAAATTGCAGTATTTCTAATTCAGCCCCTCATTAAATTAGAAACTGTCTGGTATCTACACTATTAATTTTCATAACTATTATGCTCTTTAGCCATAAACTATTATATATTATTTGACCCCTAGTTTATTGGCTAATTATATAATGACCCTAACACACTTTATTAATTAATTACATATGTGACCCATAAATCTTACACACGTATCACATACGTGAATTGAATTCACGTATACATACGTAAACTGAGTTTACGTATATGATGAAAATTTGTAAAATCTCAGTCATACGTGAACTGTGTTCACGTACGTGAACTCCATCACCTACGTGAACTGAGTTCGCGTACGTGAACTCCATCAGCCTACGTTAACTGAGTTCACGTCCACCTACGTGATCTGAGTTCACGTACGTGAACTCCATCAGCCTACGTGATCTGAGTTCACATACTTGATTTCACTTCACGTATCTGAACATTCAAAACCCAGAAAACACCATCAAACCCAGAACCATTGATGAACATTCAAAACCCATTCATGAAAATTCAAAACCCAGAGAGTTAAACCCAGAAAACAAAAACGAAAACATCATTGCTTACTTGATTGAAGAGATGCTTTAAGTGATTGAAGATGGTGTTGAAGATGATTGAAGATTGATTAATTACTTGATTCAAGAATGTGGATGATTGAAGATGAAGGATGAAGGTATTAGGTTAATGAAGATGAATATGAAGGTATTAGGTTATAGAAGATGAAGAAGATGAAGTTAGAAGATGAAGGTATTAAGTGAATATAGAGTAAAGGGTAGTTTGGGTATTTTTTATTTTAAAAAAATTGAGAGGTGTGAGAAGTAATTTGAGGGGTGTGGGAAGCAAAATTGTTTTTTTTTTCTTTGTAGGTTTGCTTCACGTGTGATAATTTTATATTTGTTTAAAATTGAATTCACTCATGAGTTTGCTCATTCAACTAGATTCAACTCACTTGTTAAATATTTCTATCTTTATTTATAAAATAAATCATAAAATCATTTATAAAAATAATTATGAATTAGTTATTGGAAGAACCAAATGATTTTAAGTTGTAATAAGTTTTACTTAAGAATTTAAGTTTAAATTTTGATTTAATTTTTTTTAAGTAATCTTTATTTATTTTTTGCCAAATTTTAAATTATTATTCTTTATTCTATTAAGAATTGGAGAATTAAAAACAATATTTATATAAATATTATTTAATATTTTGAATATATATATTTAATTTATTTGACTTAAAAAAAATACTTAATCTATTTATTTTTAATAATGAATTTTATATATAATTTTTAAATATTTAATTATAATATTTAATTACAATAGCAAACACAACTATATGCAGCGAATGAAAAAACAGAAGCATACCAAAAATGATGTTTTAAAAACAATGTTCATATCAATTTCATTTTATTCTTCTCTCTCAAATATGAGTTTTATGAACAATATTCATATCAATTTTGTCATTATATAAGTTAATTAATTTTCTTCAAATTGAATCGTCTCTTACCCCTGTAATTTATGACCCAAAAAAATATACTTAAAAGAAGTCTTATTAGGTTTTGTCTCCAATTCTCTTTGGTTATGAGCTTTATATTACACTCAAAAGTCTTTAAACCCAATAACCAATTAAGTAAATATTATGTGCATTTGTCTAAAACTTATTCTATTTTTGTTATACAGTCTAGTCTGATCTAAATATTCCATATTTATTATTTTATTCTAATTACCTTAATAATTTTACAGTAAATATTATATTTTGATAAAAAAAAATACATAATATCTAATTATGTATCCTAAATTTTAAATTTATAGATATTATGTATTTATTACTAATTAATAAATTATAATTTAATTTGTATACTATGTTACAAGGTATATCATTTGCTTAAATGTCACATTTTACAAAAAATAAATTTACGATTAGATTTATTTTTTTTTTTATGAATAATTAAATTAAATTTACTTTATATTGTTTTCTATGAATAGATTGTAAAAGAAGAAGGTTAAAGAAGAAGGTGTAACAAATATAAATAATGCTAATTTTTTTCTAGAAAGAGAGAACTCAAAGTTAGCAACAAAAATCTTCAACTTGATTTATTTCTTTAATGGTTCACGGAATAGAGGAATCTACAAAGACCCTGATCTGAAATAAAGTATAATTAAGGATTGGTAACAATACACCCATTTAAAATAAGATTTACGATAATTAAAGAATTTGATTCAATCTCAACTTTAACAAATTTTTTACCGACGATAAATTAAGTATCATAAAGAATCATCCAAATTATTGACGATATGTTAAAATAGAATTATATCATATTATATTTTTAATTTGTATATCATATACAACAGTCTTTATTAATATATCATTGATAAAAATTTAATTATGTATCATACAACACTTTTTATATGTTAAAAGTACTATATGACAGCAACTAATATGTTATAAGTTTAATTGCTATTTTGAAAAAAGTCTAGATTTTAGTTTCTTAATTTTTAATTATGCAATTTTGGTCTATTAACTTTTTCAATTTATGAAATTGAACATCACCGTCGTTGATGCGATAATTTTTATTATAAGCTAACACTTATTAATTTATTACATTGATGTCAGATCAGATTAAATTTAAATATATAAATAATAAAAAAAAAATATTCATATTAACTTAAAATGATAAACTAATCAGAATTTAGACAATAATATTTAAAATAGAAGTTGTAACACAATTAACCTAATCCTATACTAATAATAAAACGGAACAAGGACTGTAGGATGGTGGTTGGTCCTTCTTTTCTAACAACTAAAGTGGTGTTGTGTATATGTATGGAGGAGAGGGAAGTCATATGTATTTCACTCTTTTGTCTCTTTTCAAGTGTGGTAATTTGTTAGCTATATGCCCCAAACTTGGGTCACTTACAAATTTGACTTGAGATTTTCTAATTCTACTTTTAAATTCTCTATGTTTCACTACTTAAAAATTCAAAGTAATAATAATACTCACTAAAACTTTTTAAACATGATAATTCACATTTAACTATGATTATTATATTTAATTAAATACAATAATATAAATTATTATTCTACTGAATTCAATTGAAAATAATAAAATATAATAATTTAGTTATAGAAAATTGGGGTGTTACATTGATCTCAAATTTAATTTTTGGGATGGGAAGGTGGCTGATAAATGAAGCATGCATTTGCATTTGAACGATAGAAGAAGTGGTGAATGATGTAAACATAAGATGAATGACAAATATATAGACGGTAACTCATGCAGACATCGCTAGCTAACTTATTGTTAAGCAATGTACATATATAGTTCATGTTACCAATAAATTATTTCATGTATCACTATATATATCTTTGTCTTCCATTACTAATTAATGTGATTTTGTGTCAAAGGAATCAATACCAATAATATATAATTAGCTATTACATAGTTTGAATGGGAAAGAAGATATTGTTCATTCTCATGGTGCTGGCAATTACAGCTTACGGTACTAATAATGATAGCTTGTTCTCAAAACACAAGATTTTAGAAGTTGAGAGAAAATTACAATATCTTAGAAAACACTCATTAAAAACCATTCAGGTAAAAAAAGTTCTTTGGTTTTTCTTCATTCCATAATTTCCATTATATTAGGCCATCAAGGGTAACACTCTAATCTCCATGTTATTACCTAATTAATTAGTCTTGTAATATCTAGTAATAGTCAATCATAAATATGAAAGTTAGAAATACTAGGTGCATGTTTTAGTTAATAGTGAATTTGGTAGAATTACAATGAAGCATTGTAATTTTAATAAAAAGTATACTTTGTAGCTTCAACGAAATCTAAAGATGCACTAGATAATAATATAATTAAAGGTACACTTTCGAGCTTCGAAGAAATCTAATCATGAATAATATCATACATTGTTTAAATTGAGTGAATTTTGGTATTGTTAAGATTTTCTAAATTGTCACACAAGGTGCAAAGTTTAATTAACTTTAATGCTTAATTATATATATTTTTTCTTCATGTTATTAGAGTGATGATGGAGATATCATCGATTGCATCGACATTAAAAAGCAACCTGCATTTGATCATCCTGCATTGAAAGATCACAAAATTCAGGTGAATGCTCTTCAAGATTGATTCTTATTTTGTTTACAATACTTTCTTGGGTTAATTATAGATGCTACAATAGAACTAATTGCTTGTTTGGACTTATGATTAAAGTGATTCTAAAAGTGGAAATTTAATTTTAACATATTTAAATGTTCTTGAATAGTTGTTTTTTTACCACTAAAATTGATTCTAATTAGATTTTTAATTATAAACTTATTGTTTAATGAACTTTTAATCAAAATCAATTTATTCGAAATTAATTTTTGTCACCGCAAAACTAAACAAAGATTAAATAAAATATGTAATCAGATGGTTCCCAGTTACAATTCAGCTAAGGAGGAGGTGAAGCAAAGGAATGATGAATCATATGTGACAGTGACTTCTTCTCAAATATGGCGAAAAAGTGGAAGTTGTCCAGAAGGAACGATACCGATTAGAAGAATAGGAAAGAGAGAGTTGCTCAAGGCTCATTCAATTGATGAATATGGAAGGAAGAAACCAAGCTTCTCAAACAGACAAGTGCTGAATCAGAACATTGATTCCTTTGTACAGCTAAGAAACCACTCTGTAAGTTAGTTTCTGCAGTATGCATGCTATAGAAAAAAAAACATGTTAGTTACATAAACAAAAGTTAACTATTATTCATAATATATATCATTTATTTAATGTAGATAAATTTGACTTACGTTTTACATGAAATATAAAAATTAATTGCATTTAACTGAATTTCTTTAATACGAAAGTAGTTTGATGGAGTAGTATGAAAGGATATAATTACTGTGTTTTCTTTGTGTAATTGAAGAATGTTTTATTATTTCACTATTTCCACTATCATCAACTAGAACTCGTGTATGATAATAGGTACAAAGTCTTGGTATGCTGCTTCTCTAATGAAAACTTTGGCTGTCTTATTTGTATACATTATTATATAGACAAGTCTTTGGCTGTTGTATAGAAATAAATATATGTTTAACAAAGTTTTCTGACATGGAAAAAAGTAAGTTCTGACTTTAGTAAATTGAATTCAAATTTTATATTTAGAATGAGCCGTTTGATCTTTATCTAATAATAATATCGATCTCGTGACTGCGGTAGCTTGTGTTTTAGTGACCACAACAAATCGAAATTTTAAAAAAGAAAAAATTGTTATTAGCTTGCTTTATCAACTTTTTTAGCATTATATAGCCAATTAAGCATATTTGCTTTTACTTGAAGCAACAAACAATTGTGCTTTGCTGATTTGATATCTATGTGAACCAGAAGGCGATATTGTTCGCAGATGGATACCGCTACTTGGGAGGTAAAGGAGACATTAAAGTTTGCAGTCCTAATGTTGAAAAGGATGATGAATACAGCACTTCACAGGTTTCTCTCTTAAATGGAGCTTACAATGACTTTGAGTGTGTTGAATCTGGATGGGCGGTAAGAACATGCTTATGTTACTTTATCATAAAGTTTTTTTCGTCATTTTTGTAAGAAAAGTGTTTTTCAAATTATTACTCCCTCTTGTCCTTTCTAAAACAGTCAGTTGGGTCAACAAAAAATTGAAGTGTCAGATACATTTCGATGACCTAACTGTCTCTTAAGAAAAGAGAAGAGGTAGTATTACCTTATCATATTTAGAGTCAGATATCTTGCTTGAACCTGAAGTTATAAATTGTCCCTTGCCTTGTGCTTATTAATGTGGCTTAAAACTTTTCAGCTGTTAAATGTTTCATTATCTTTGTGTTAAATAAACTTGCTACAGGTCAATCCTAGTGTATATGGAGATAGGAAGACACGGTTATTCGTATATTGGACTGTAAGTATATGGAACTGCATCAGTTTTACACAATTAATCTGCATGTAGACTTACCCTTTATTTGGAAGAGAAATGATATTTTGAAACACAAATTTCACATCAAATTTTGACATTAATTAGGATGGTTCATGCAGTTCAAAGATATGCTTAATTATGTTCAATGAATGACTAATGAATTTAGCAAGATGTCACAACTCATTAACCCACAACTAAACATAGTTAACCACAGATTTGAACATCATTAACCATAATTTGAGACTAAAATTTATGTTTTAGAAGCAAAAACTTCAAATCATATTCTATAAACAATCAATTTCATTAATTTGTTCTACTTTTGGGTATTTAATGATGGAACACCAATCTCTACAGGCTGATGGTTCAAAGAAAACAGGTTGCTTTGATCTGACTTGTCCTGGTTTTATTCAGACAAACAACGAAATTGCCTTGGGTGCTGCAATTTATCCAATATCAATTCCTGGCGGTCTTCCATATAAAATAACTATTTACATCTATAAGGTAACAAACATTTATATGAAGTATTGAAGTAATATATAATATAACCATTATATGAAGATTTCCAAATTTTTTTCATTTAATAATCATTATTTTCCTTTGCTTTAGGACCCAATTACTAACAATTGGTGGGTGCAATATGGTGAGAAGACCAACATAGGTTATTGGCCACCTGAACTATTCAGAGCAATATGCTACAATGCTGAATCAGTTGAATGGGGTGGTGAAGTTTACAGCACAACCGTTGGAAATACTCCTCATACCAAAACACAAATGGGTAATGGACAATTTTCTTCTGGTGATTCATCTTCCATATTGAGGATGAGAATTCATGACAATTCTGAGGCCTTGAAGATTCCGGAATGGGTTGATTATTACTCAGATGAATATAACTGCTATGATGTTCGATATAATGCAGATTATGTTGAAGATCCCGAGTTCTATTATGGAGGACCCGGTAGAAACCCTATGTGCCCTTAATCACATTTAGAAAATTATGAACTACATTCAGCAAAAAGACTATACTGCTACCACTATTTATTTGCATTCTTTAGGTTTGCGCAAATCAATTTAACTTGTCAAGGTAAAAGACACGTAGAGAAAATTTTCGATAGTCAATTTAATGGTGAAAGCCACAGAAAATTTTCGATATTCAAATACATTAATATTACATTTGACCAATTTTGATTATTCCATAGAATTATAACATCTACATACTTACAGACCAATGTGCTGTAATTATAACAGCACCAAAAGTAAAATAAAATAACCCAACAAAAAGTAGTACAGTAACTTGATCCAATTTCTAAACTCTAAAGGTTACACATCCATAAACAGCATTAGACTAGATCATATTGTTTTCTCTCTTCTTGGATCGACTGAAAAATTCTAGCAGCTGATACCGATGCAGATCGTGGGTTATGTGGCACAACTCTAATTACCTGCGGTTTTTGTTTGGTTTCAAGAGATTGGAAGACTTCCTCTGATACTGACGGAGCCGTAAAAGAAGGAGAAAGTGCATCTCTTCCTTCAGCAGATTTCTCTATTCTTATTTCCTTCTCATTAGGTCTACTTGTTGGAATCCCTTGTAACTCTCTTTCAATAGATGGCTGAAATTTTGTGATGTGTAATGTGGCTCCATTTTTCTGATTTGTCAAATTGCATGAGCTTTGATTATGAGTGTTAAAACTGGCTCCAACTAAAGATGAATTACCATTTGAGTCATGAGAAACTTGTGCAGCAAACCGGTTCGCCTGTTCAACAACTGAGCCTGATGCTGATTGATTCATTGCTGGGACGCAGTGAGGAGGGAAGTGGGCGTAACTGCCTGGAGGAATGAAGGGTGAGACAGCAACTGCTTGATGAAAATCTGGAATTCCATAGGCAGGATTCATGAACGCACCGTTAGGAGGACCCGGTCCAAATGGCCCACATCCTCCGTACATTGGTCCTGTAAATCCAGGACCGGGATATGGCTTGTAGACAAGCCCCTCAGAAGGAGACATAACAGGAATTAACCACTGATATCCAGGTGAGTGATTGAAACTCCGGGAAACGACATTTTCCTGGTGTGGATTTCCATAAAAAGGAGTGTAATTGGAAAGATGACTGCCATATTTTTGG
Organism: Cicer arietinum; assembly: GCF_000331145.2. NCBI lineage: Eukaryota > Viridiplantae > Streptophyta > Magnoliopsida > Fabales > Fabaceae > Cicer > Cicer arietinum. Next base: position 61,821,682 of record NC_021163.2, read on the forward strand.
GATGAAAAGGATGTTTTCCCTACTCCATTTTCAGCAGAATGTTCCAATTTATGGTTTAGCTTTTCAGAATGGTCTTGCTGTTTATGATTTTGTGTCGGAGGTTCAACAATAACTTCCAATGAGATACTTTTAGGAGTAGATGCCTGCAGAGGAAATTTTCCCAAAATAGCAGCATCTTCGAACAAAAGATCTGATGATCCAGCAATCAACTGTTGGACCTGTTGAAATTAAATGAATTATTTGGTATGAACACACTTGAAGGGTGAACCTAATTACAAAAAAGCTAGCATGCTTCCTAGGGCTGTGCAAAAAATCCGGTTATGAGGCCCAAATCCAAAACCGGATCCAAATCCATTTTAAATATCCGGTTAAAATCATATGGTTATAATCCGGTTTATTTAAAATCGGTTGGATAACCACTTATGTTTTATATTTGGATTTGGTTTTTAACCGGTTTTTATCCACTACCAATATTTTGTTAATTTTGAGATTTTATGTCTTGAAAAAAATTTGAAATTTTTTTTTTCGAAAAAATACCGGAAAAAATAAATAAAAAGAACTTTTTTTTTTCTCAAAAAAATTTAAAATCAAATTTTTTCTCGAAAAATTTGGTGAGAATTTTTTTAAAAAAATTTATCAAAAAAATCGATTTTTTTAAATAACCGATTTTTAAACTATGAATAAATATTTTTTAAAAAAATAATCAAATTTTAATCGATTTTGAAAAAAAATCGATTTTAAAATTAAAGTTTTCAAAACTGGTTGCTTAATTATAAACCGGTTATTTAACCATAACCAATTTTACAATTGGTTTTATAACCGGTTTTAAACCAAATAATGGATTTGGTTATAAATCTAAATCCATATATTGGTTTTAAAATGGATATGGTTTGGTTTTTTAAAAAAACCAACCATGAACAGCCCTAATGCTTCCCATCTTGGACCAATACAAGCCAATATAAGAGATCATTTTACCTTTATCAGTCTGTGCAATTCAAACACTTGGACCGCAAACACTCTTTGTTGACTGTGGAGACGAAAATGAGTTAAATCAAGAAAATTGCACAATACTCATTGAATATGGGATTTGATACACATAAAGTGAAATGATGCATTTGGAACTAGATAGATATGATCGTGTTGAACAGTTGAAAGGACAAACATTTAAATCAGTAACTAACAAAATCAAATATGCTCCTCACCTCATGTAACCAGTCAATCAAGCCAAATATCTACTGTTCTAAAACAACAGGATATCATATTTTCTCAGAAATCTAAACACAATTCTTCCAGGAGGATTGTAATGTATTAACTAAACACAAATCGTTTAACATGGCAGTTTTATATAATTAACACCTATTCCGCTCATGGATTACTACAGTTTTCTTGAAAACCACATTTGAACCCTTAGAAGAAACGTATATATTCAGGTCATATGCCTAGAATAGTTAACAATGCATAAAAAGGAATTACTGCAGCTTTATATTTAGCAATATGAGAAAAGAAAAATACCTGCAGTATGTGGCAATAGGCAAAAATATGACATATTCTCGAACCGGACCTCATATCCAAATCAAAATGCATACGAAGTTATGAAAAGGGGAAGGAAGCCTCATTATTACATCAATAATCAAAACTTCACCAAATCAAACAAGGATTTTTTTAATTCTAAATTTCTGTGCATATGCCAAAGAAAACAAACAAATTATTGCTTTTCCATCACATAAGCATAAACTTATAGAATTCAATTCACAAAACTGAAGTTACTAAAAACCAATAAGTCTGATAGATATAAGAGAATCAACTAATCATACATTAGTAAAGGTTCAGAAGGAAATAATTCAAGTTCGACATCATCACAGATGCAGATGCTACAGAAGTTCAGCGATACTTACGTGGTAATTTTCCGTCTTGCTTTCCAAAAATGTTTTTGACCTAGTATCTGTACGATACCGTCAGGAGAAAGTTCCATGCTTGACAAACTTTCTAGAGTTGAGGTCTTGGAAAGATCGTCACTTCCTTCTGAGTTTCCTTTCTGCATCGGGCTGTCAATGTTGGTATCATGATATTCAGTATCATTGGTAGCTTCAAGTACACTGGTTTGGTCCACTGTCGAATGAGAGCAGCTTCTTAACACAAGACTGTTTCTATTATCAATATCCATCGCAGAGTCAATGAGACCATCACCATGTTCGCTGTCATTAGATTCCTGCT